>NW_021639852.1:301229-308330 GCF_002087225.1 Trypanosoma theileri | reverse complement strand
TAAAGTACAGCACCGTTGCGTAATGAGATATTTTGCAAGAAAATCCGTATATTATCTTTTGCCATCCATGGTACATAGAGTACCGTCTGTACACCCTCCATTACCAAGTTGCGTAGTGTTACCTCCTTCACATCTCTTGTCACCACTAACGGTGACTGTACGGTTGTATTCTCAAGGGCAAAGGCTGATGATTTCAGGGGTTTTGAAACGGGCGGCAATGTGATGCTTTCCACAGGCAGACAAACTTCACCATAACTATCTCTGCGGCATTTACACACACAGTCACCATTCTCCTCAGCGCTGGACACTGCACCAGATGGGTAACAGTAGGTGTCCTTGTCGCATGTCTCACATCCAAAAACATTGATTTGTGCAGCATTGCCAAATCCAGCCGCAGCGTACTCGGTTGCCTTCGTTAGTTTATTCCCACCAACAGTGTTGCAAGAGACTTTCAGGTGAGCTCCTGCGTTAGTCTCGATTTTCGCAGAGAGCATACGTGGGGAGAGTACTTGATTGCGTACGAAACTCAGTATACTTTCGCCAGCCGTCACGGTACCAGCAACCATCACCATTTCCTTCTCGCTGTTGTCGTGTGTGTTGGCTTTCATCAGCAGCATTGATCCCTCCGTGAAACTGAGCGGTGAATGAAACTTCACAGCATGATCACTGGGAAGTACAAAGTCATTGCGCACAAACTTCACAACGGAGCCGGCCACAGTCAAAGGGTCCTGCATAGACACCGCGTGACTGCACGACAAGAAGTCACTATCGACAAACGCCAATACGGAATTACTGCGGGCCGTTACACTGCCCACTACTGATACGCACTCACCCAACGCCGCCTGCACCCACAACTGCTGCATGTACAACGCACTGCCAGAGGACAGGGTCACTCCACCCGTCACAAGTACACCGCGAACATCATTTAACGTCGTAATTACCTGTGTACGTGCAATCGTCAGCACACTACCCGTCAAACCCAACTTGTACAGCACAAGGCATGCAGATGCTTTCAGAAGATCGTAGCTGCCGCTGTAGTTAACAGGCGTCTCCGCGACCAGTACGGAGTCCACCACAGTGATGTGCGAACCTTGTGGATAATTCTTCGCCAGCAGCACACCACCGCCAGAGCGCGACTCAAGTCCACTGATTAACACCTCTACACGCTGACCAGCAGGCAGTTCAGACTCCCAACCTACAATGTACAAGCTTGCGTTACCAACCATTTTGCAGTTCTTTAGTGTCACGTTACGCACAGTGCCTGACATTGTCGTCAGGTCCAGCACGACGTCCTGAGTGAAAGTTACTCCCACATAACAAACGGACGACTTCCTGAAGCCAGCATGAACCTCCCATGATACGTTGATGTTACGTACACAAGGATCCTCATCTGGTAGTTTGGGAACATGGACAGGTAAGCAACGATCACCGTGACCTCCGTTAGTGCATTCACAGGCACAATTAGAAGCCGAAATGGATGCGCTGAGAGCAGGAAAGCAGGATCCCTCAAGACTGCAAGAACCATCACAACCAACTATATTCACGCTGGCATTTGTGGGCTTATCATTGTATTCGGTCACTACTTTCCTATTGAGGACGTTACAAGCGAAAATCAAGGACGAATCTCTCTCAAATTTGTGATTTCTGTATGACTTGAGCGCGACAATGGCAGGAGTAGTTTTACTCATTACAGGTGACACACTATTTCCAGATAATACTACTTTAGAGCCTGCCATTTCAACGGTAGAATCAACACGGAATACAGTAGCTGACAAATTATAAGCGGCGTTCTTGTGCATTCGTAGCCACGAGTCATTCAGATTCATATCTTCCTTAATTTTGAGAATGTTCGTCACCATGAGACCGTCATTGTTCTCTACCAAGAATGCAGATTTTTCCTTAGCGTGAAGAACAGATAAAAAGACAAAGTCCTCCAAAATGCCTGATACAAGACTTTTTTCGATTGCAAAAACTGAGTTGTCCTGTACTTCAAGTCCTTTTTTAACTTCGTCACCCATTACACGGAGAACTGCACTTCCATCATCGGTGAAAGTGAACTTGTTTCCTACCATTGCGAACATTGAATGTGACTTCACAGTCATACCACTAGTGCCAACAAACATAACGGTAGACTCCTTATTAGAAACAATGAACGAATTGTCTATTAGTTTAAGGGAAGAGTGATCATTGAGCTTCAACCCTTTTGTCATAATGCATGATCGCTGAACAGACATCATATCCGGTACGGCAATAATTCGCGTCACGTTGAAGTGACTCCCACTGACAATGATGTTAGTACGAGGAGGAAATGAACCAAAGGGACTTAGCATACCCTCATGGAATGTGTTACCAGTGATGGCAATATTGATTGATCTAGCTGAAGTCTCTCTGCCTTTCTCATTCTCACTGCCTCCCCGAAGAACAAGTGCAGCTCCACTTAACCATTTACACCCATCAAATGTGATATTCACAACGTCACCTGTCATTGCCCTGAGATCCACTGTGATCCGCGTGAAGGCTCCACTAAAGGTCACATTGCGGTAACACAATGAAGAAAGTCCATTGCCTAATGTCTGCGATACCTCTGGGTATTTCACATTACTCATGCACTCACCAGGTGCAGGTGGTGATGGCAGCGGTGGTGGGAGCAGTGGAACTGCCACACGCCCCGGAACGCACACATCGCCATGACCACCATCCGTACACTTACAAGAGCAGTCATTAGAAGAACTGGTAAAGGGAGCGAAGCAGTGACCTTGATCTACGCAACGATCACATTCCACCTGATCGGTTACATTATTGGAATTAGAACCTTCCGTATCTTTCGGTAGCGTCAAACAGCCTGAAATAAACTTGTATCCTTCTTGCTTACTCTTCAGTAGTGGTGCTGAGGCACCCTTAGATTCCTTCCTCTTGCCTATAAATGTCAACATACTGTTACTGTCAATGTTCACACCAGCTTTAGACACAACATGCACTAGTTCCCCTATAGAAACATCATTTCCACGCCAGTCCACCCAGCTTGAATTATGCAGGTCCCAATTTTTGTACATGTACACGCCTTTACCATCCAAATTACTGTTTTCTACCATGCGGAAAACGCTTCGATCATTGATCATCACCTCTTTACTGAACATAAGATATTTTCCAGAGAGTAGTTTATTCTCGAGGAATGCCATAACGGAGCGTTCATCAATATTAACTTGGCCGTTAAGTTTTATCATGTGTTCGAAACGTGAAAATCTACAGTTCTGCACGTACAATGAACTTTCATCCAGTAGTGTTAGTGAATCACCTGCAAGTATACCATCCCCAGAGTTCAAAATATATTTGCTGGTCCCTTTGTGACGGGCATAAATGTCACTTACCAAAAGTATAGACGAGCCTGATAAAAGCAGATCTTTCATTGCCACAATAGACAATGCGTTCGAGATACCATCAGGCGTTTTTACCCAAGAAGTCTGTACTGAGTCTACTTCTCTGACAGCGATATCAGAACCCTTTGGAAGAGCGTTGGAAAAGGAGACAACAGAAGATAATAGTACAGTTTTTCTCACTCGAATCCATACTCCAGCAGAATTAACTGGATCACGGCTACCCACAAAGTGTAGTGCAGCTCCACCAAGGAATGTACATCCAGTAAATGTAATATTTATGGGTTTCTGCAAGGGCATTCGTCCAAACACAAACTTTGCCACTGCCTTTTCACCACTGAACGTAACACCAATATAGCAGTGATGCGTCTTTTGCATATTTAGTGATAATTCCGTCAATATCTGGTTCTCGACACAGGTGGTGCCACTGTCGACTGGTTTCTTCAGAGTGTTCATAACATCGATTTCAGGCACCTCATAAGGAAGACATGATGGACACTGCTGATTATTCCCACTTTTACCATTACGGCTGCACGAACATGAGCTACTCTTTGTCAATTCATTTTTACCAGGCATGTGGCATTTCACATCTTCACTACAAGCATCACAATTAAACTCTGTCACCGTCGAATTCTCAAACTGTTCTTTTAGTGACACAACCTTTCCATTCTTCTTATTACAGCCACCCACAATCTTTCCTTGTGAAGTCAGACTAGTTTTGACAGTGAGAAATGCCGGTACATCACCTTCCATAACATTCTCTGAGAAAATAACAGCCGTGCCTTCCCCAGAAAGTTCAAGAGTTCCAGAATATTCGGGTTTCGCCTGATAAATCGATGTACCCTTCACCCGGTTCAGCATAACCCGTATTATTGATCCACCAGATAACTTTACACCACTTCCCCTATATAAAAGGGCAGTACCAGTGATTTTTCCGTGTCCTTTTAGAGTGTTGCCTACCAATACAAGTCGTCCAGAAGAACTTATGGCACCCCCATATGCTAACAAAACTCCACTTCCGGCAATTATCTCTGTATTCACAATACTTAAGTAACCACTGTTTTTAATTTGGAGGGTGTTAACATAAAGACCAGCAGATGCAGTAGATTGTGGTACTGTCGCCTCCAATCGAGAGTTCTGCACAATAAATCCATTTGCATCAAGAGCAAAATCATTATTGAAATAGATAGCATGCTTTCCTGCAATAATATTGGTGCGGAGTAATAGGATTTTTGAATTTGAACCCAATACCGTTTTCGACTCCATCACAAATCCTTCAGCATCTGTGGTATCAATAATAGAGTCTACAAGCTGAATATGAGACTCTGACCCAAATTTCCCACCAAGAACAAGTTTACCATCCGTGATTGTAGATGCACGCATATTCATATGTACTGCATAATCCTTAACTCCAGTAAGTGACACACTTGACATTGTGCACTGTACAAAAGTAATATTAATAGTCTTCCGTTTGGGTCTGAATTCACTCAAATCAATAACAATAGGAGAGGTGAAATGTACACCAATAAAGCACATTCCAGATGTACCCAATACGGGGGAAGTAATGCTGCTTATATTACCACCGTAGACACACGGGATATCAGTAGCCCCTACTTCAGGTGGTGGCAACGGACCCAGACTTTTAGGTGGAGCAACTGGTAAACAGAAATCACCGTGACCACCAGAAGCACATTTGCACTTACACCCACCCTTATTAGATGCATTAGTATTATCACTAGAGGCCGCTTTACCATTAAAGCATTCAGCAGAAGCCGAACAAGTGTTACATTCCACCTTTTGCACAGTTTTCGGCATACTTAGCCTAGTGTAATCCAAAACAGGTTCCCCAAAGCGGTAGTTGCACACACCATACACAGTTAGATCTTGATAATTGTTAGATATGGGTTGATTCCACATGTCTGCCCCACCATACCTCGAAAGAGAGGGTTTCCAAAATTTGTTGCGAATCACGGACCACACATTTTTCTCTGCAAATTCCACTTTCTCCGCCTTAAAAACGTATTCACACTGGAATTCATTTTCACGCTGCAACAACCAACTGTTTCCCTCTACCTTTAGTAAGTCCATATTAATAACAGACTTTTGTAAGCTCATCGTATTCCCTGTCATCTCCAGCACACTACCTCCTTTCAGGGCAATTTTGTTACACTCCCATGCATTACCAGTACCTTCAGACTTCACCCTCCATGAGTTATTACGTAATGAGAAGACTGATCTATCCAAAATATTCAGATCGGAGGAAATGAAATTCACTACATTACCAGCTGCATTTACTCCACAGTTATCCATATAGAAACCACTCTTCTTTTCCAATGTAAGACCATGTTCAACAAGAATTACAGCACAGGAGGATCCTGCACACATCATTGTTGTGCGTGTGAGAACAAAATTTGTCGAGACAAATTTGACACCATCCAAGACAAGCACAGGACTGTATTTTATACTTTTATTACCGGAACTCGTTATCACATACTTAGATTCATTAACGGATGAGCTTAACATGGAGTCTGCCAAAAGGACACTCGACATTTCAGGCAGTACACCTTGTAATACAATGGTACCTTCTGTAGATGTCATGTTCGTCACACTTAAAGAAACACGTGGCATCATTTTTGCAATATCTTTATCAAATCCCCGAATTCGCAACTGTGCGCCACCTGCAAGCATACAACGCTGCAGAGTCACATCAAGTGTTTTAGCGAGTGTATTCATAGATCGTAAATCCACTGTTACGATGATCGGTCCGCTAAACGCAACGGCCTCAAAACACACATTTGATTGTCCTTGTCCAATGGTCATGGATTTTGTAACTGCAACACCCCGCATACATTCTTTTTCTTTCTTGTCAGCCTTTGCGAGAGGCACATCCATTGGCAAACATGACGGGCCAACACCGCCAGGGGAACATCTACACGCGCAGTTCGGCATGGATGATGTCAGCCCTGCGAAACAACTTAACTCTCTCGCACAACTGTCGCATGGCACAACCTCCACAGCGGAGAGACCAGCAGAACGGTATTCCTCAGGACTCTGTAGTAACTTGCCGTTGGCGCGATTACACTGGACAGAGATCTTTCCACTCTGAACATGAGGCCCAGTGAGGAGAGTAGCGCCAACGGCAGCACTGCGTGCAATTGAGAGTACACCACCGGCGAGTTTCACCTGCGAGAGGGACGCAATGGACGCTGTGGAGTCCCCTGTTGACATCACATTATGCAAATCCAACCATCCATGAGTAGAGATAACGCTTCCACTGCCGAAATTGAGCAGAGGGCCGGAGGAAACACGGCCGTCAACACGTGCGAGGCGCAAGATAGAGTCCGTGAGGGTAAATGAGTTTCCAAAGAAAATACCTTTGGCATCACTGATAATGGATGAGTTTGTTAGTGAAAACACAGAATGTTCTTGTAGACTAAAAATAGAGGAGGTTGATACTTGCATCGCGTACCCATCATTTTTGCCCATTACCTCCAATAATACACCATCCAGTACTAACGCACCATTTACCAGTTTTACGTTTCCATTCATTTGTATGGCTGGAATAATAGGAAGGTTTGTTCTTAAAACGGAGTTTTCCAAACGTAACTGTCCCTTGGTAAGAGTAAGTGCCTCAAGTACAAGAGGTGGGTATTTGTTTGCGGGTTCTTTGCCTTCCTCATCTCCATTCCTCTCTGGAATTCTAGCCACAATAGTTGAATCACGGATT
>NW_021639852.1:300021-300499 GCF_002087225.1 Trypanosoma theileri | reverse complement strand
TCCTCCTCATTCGTGTTGGGATTAAACATCATGGGAAAGTCTGGAAGAACGGTGAGAACATAAAGAAGAAGTCCTAATGCCCATATATCAGATGCCGGTGTGAGTTCATGATGATGTCGTGTCTCTGGTGACATCCATGCCGTTGTGCCAATATCAACATGTGCGGCGGCCCCGCGGTGTCGGGCAATTTCCTCACATGTTTCCAAGTCTGTGAGGACAACGCTGCAGCCCTTTTTGTGGAGAAGTAAATTCTCAACTTTGAGATCACCGTGGGCGAGTGGTGGATTGCGTTCGTGCAGAACGGCGAGGGCAGTGGCGGTTTGAAGGGCAATGCGTACAATTTGACTCTCCGGCAGTTGAGAATTGACGGGTGTGCGGCGAAGAAGACCGGCGAGATCACCCTCGGAGTGTAATGGCATCACCACCTCCACCACACCATCACTATCACTATTATTATTATTATTATTATTATTATTAT
>NW_021639852.1:297602-298766 GCF_002087225.1 Trypanosoma theileri | reverse complement strand
TTTTTTTTTTTCTATTCTCCTCCCTGATGTTGTTTAGGTTTGTTATTTATTTTATTCTATTTTTTACTTTTTTTTTTGCTTTTTCTCACCCTATTGATTTACGATGTGCTATTGTTCTTCTTGAATCTTATCTACTGACTTTACTGCCCCTTCCTCACGCATAAGAAGAACATAAAGAGAGAAAGAAAAATGAAAAAAATAAACTATTAGTAGTAGTAATAATTACTATTATTATGATAATATTACCAAGATGAAGAATATAACACAATACCCAAGGAATAAATAAGAAAAAAAAAACAATAAATAAAACACAGTAGAAATAAAAGAAAACACAAAGGGAGAGAATTATTATTATTATCACAATAATTATTAATAAAGACGAAAAATGGAGACATATATATTAATCGGTGAGCACGCAACACTTTCCAAAGCCAAAGAAAACAACCACAAAGAAACAGAAACATAATAAAAGAAAAAAAAACTCATCATGTATGTATATGCCTTTATATGTGGTTGTTTCAATGTGAACAATAATAATAATAATAATAATATAATATATATATATACATATATATTAATATTATATTATATTATTCATCGCCATAGAGATCCTTCTTTGTGAGGGTGTAGTACTTCTTCCTCTTTGTATTACGGGGTTGCTTCTTTTTGCTCTTATCACTACTACTCTCCTTTGTCACCTTCTTGTGTTTACTTGTTTTCTTCCCCCCTCTTCTGCCTGCTGCGGATCCTTCTTCTTCTTCACCATTATCATTATCATTATCATCATCAGATGAACCGCCGGACTTCATCTGAGATCGCTTCTCCCTCTTCTTCAATACACGCACCTTTCGGCGTTCCTCCACAACGGCGTGTCGTGTTTCTTCCACGTCCTTCACTTCACGCTCCACACGGCGCCGAAGTTCCCCGCGTGTTAACTCGCGATAAGCCGAAGGATCTGCGGCCTGTCGAAGTGCCATTTCACTCTCTGTGAACATCACACGTACGGACCGTACGGTGTTTCGACCCACAGCATAGCGTTTACAACACTCTGCCAATGCGAAGAGAATTGTATTGGTTTCCGCTGCTGATTTTTCATTTATCTCTGCCTCCATACTTTCATCCTCTTGTTGCCGTTTCCGTTTCTTTGTACCTTCTTCTTTTTTT
>NW_021639852.1:295893-296897 GCF_002087225.1 Trypanosoma theileri | reverse complement strand
ACCATTTTACGCACCAGAGCGAGGAACTTATCGGCGCGATAACGATCCATGGCCCGCCACTCTCTTGCCAACACTCGCATTAAACAACTGAAGAAAAGTATCTTTCCACTGTTCGTACGAGGTGCGTGAATAAGCCGGGCAATCCGCTGTGCACATTCCAACTGCACCAACGGCTTGTCGGAGTGCCACATACAGAAAAAGACACCACGTGTGAGTTTCAGCAGCAGTAACTCTGTGTCTGCCCACACTGTGATCCACTCGCGGTGCATCTGCCGTAGACTCTTTTGTTGGCCTGTCTGCGGTGGAGGTGTATACATTGTTGTTCTTTCTTGTTCTTCTTCTTCTTCTTCTTCTTCTTCCTCTTCTTCCTCATGATGAATTCCATTGAGATTGGAATACGGCAGTGGTGTTTGTTGTTCTCTTTCTTGTGCTTCCTGTTCTTCTTTTAAACGTTGGAGAGCCTCTTGACGTCTCTCTTCACGCCGTACATTCTCCTCTCGACTGCGGTAAAGGGTCACTTCACGTAGAACGTTAATTCTCCCCAACTCCTCTTCCACCTCCTTTCCATTCTTTTCTTTCTCTTCCACTTCCTTATTATCCTTATCTTTCTTATTATTCTTCTTATTCTTTTTATTATTATCTTTCTTATTCTTTTCCTTTCCCTTTTGGTTTCTACTATTTCCTCGCATGGCCACCAGTCGCTGCAGTGCGGTCATGTCTGCCTCTTCCTCCGCGACTGCAATGCGGCGGGTGACGTCTCGGATGTATCGCGGCAGTTCCGCCAACACCGCATCCCGCACGGCCACTTCATTGTGTGCGAGTCGTTTGCAGAGTTCTTCCACGCGTGTGTTCTCTGCGTTAAAGAAGGCGTCGTTGAGTGTATGGAGTTCCTCCACTTCGGGATTCGGGTAGTTGATGGGCAACTGCGCCTCACGCTTGCGGAGATCCTTCTTCTTGATCTTCATTACCACAGTCGAAATGTATATCTACAACGGACTATATAT
>NW_021639852.1:294103-294623 GCF_002087225.1 Trypanosoma theileri | reverse complement strand
AATGGCCGCTGTTGGTGGGGCAGTAATGCGGCCGGCAACCACGGGGATAACTCACTGTTACTATTCGAATGACTATGAGAGAATGGCTGCTTGTGTAGATCCCGTCGAGCTGCAGTTCTCTGCCCAGTGAGAGTAAATAGATGCATTAATGTGATCCATGCTTGTTGTAATTGACATTGTTCCTCCATTGCGGCTCTTGTGATGCCTTGCCGCCCTGCCTCCTCTCTACTCTCACAGAGTTGTATTTGTGACTGTAATAACAGCAATCGTGTTTGTGTGTGGGCCGCACACTCCTGCCGCCATCGTTGTTGGAGGCGAGCGGTGCGTTGTTGTTGGCGGTCTAATGCGATGCGGTGTGTTTCCCGCTCCTCCGCGAGTAGTCGGGCGTGCCACGGGGCGTAATCACGATGGCAGACACTACGGGTATTAGTGTGAGGATGAACATAGATGCCGCCCTTCACCTCATCATCACACGTGTTGGGTCCATTATTATTATTATTATTATTATTATTATTATTAT
>NW_021639852.1:290370-290922 GCF_002087225.1 Trypanosoma theileri | reverse complement strand
ATAATAATAATAATAATAATAATAATAATAATAATAATAATAATAATAAAAGACACATAAAGAAAAAAAAAGGGGGAAGAAAATGGGAATGGAGAAGGAGGAGAGCAAAGCAAAACTAATAGGAGTCTGACGAAAAACAAACAATAATAATAATAATAATAAAAAGAAGAAGCAATATGCAAAAGCAAGGAGAAAAAAAAAAAAAAAAACATCAAAAAACAAGAACAATAGAAAAAAGAAAAAAAAAAAAGAGAAAGAAATAGACCATCAATACATATCAAAATAATCATAATAGTAGTAGTAGTAGCACCACTACTAATAGTAATAAAAGGAGAAGAGAAAATAAAAATGATTTCAACACATTACGGTTCCACACCTTTTTTTTTTTTCGAACGTTTTCTTTTTTTTTTCCTTTTTGTTTTTTTTTTCTGTTCTTTTTTCTCTTGTGTGGACCCCAACTGTGTTAACGAATTTATTTATCTATTTTTTATTCTCTTTTTTCCTTATATATATATATATATATATATATATGTATATTATTTCTTTTTTTTT
>NW_021639852.1:279815-289828 GCF_002087225.1 Trypanosoma theileri | reverse complement strand
TATATATAGATATATATAAATATATATAAATATACTTATATAAGTAAAAACAAAAAAAAAAGAAGCGAAACATGAAATGCCACAGAACAGTCGTTTCCTTTTTTTTTTTTCTCTCTCTCACGCACTTTCTCTCTATTGTTTTTATTTTGTTTTTATTTTATTTTTTTATTTTTTTTCTTCTTCTTTTTTGCGATCTATTTGCTCACTTCACTCTACAGATGGTATATACAGACATTACACCCCCCCCCACCCCCCATTCCCTTTTCTTCCTTCTTCATTTTCTCATTTATTTCATTTCTTTTCATTTCTCTCTTCTTTTCTTTCTTAAAGGTTAATGGCAATACTGTATGTACCAATGACCATAATAAGTAGGCCGAGCACAAGGTAGAGATAACAGCGGAAGCGCAGCCATGAGCAAATGGGTCCATCTGTGAAGATCTTCTTCCAATACGCCAGCGTCACCCGGTCCTCCTCCGGATTCTTCACCGCATAAAACACCTGCAGATTGAGTAGCGCTGGAATAATTAACACCATCACCGTGGCGGGAAGAGCACCAATGAAACTGACAACAATATTTACGGTATCGGGACCAATTCCCATTGCAAGACCTGTAATAGCCGCGTTAATAATAAAACGAACGAGAATGCCTTTAAGAGAACGAGCACGGCAACCTATGAGTTGATCAATGAGTTGAATAGCCGATTGGAATTGTACGGGATGTGTGCAGATTAAGTTAATAATAAAGGTGATGCGAATGGCAATAGAGAGACCATCGTCTGGCATACCATCAATGAGAGAATTGGTGAGATGATCCCCATAGGCAAGATAACCCACAATACCATATAATAAATAAAAACCCACAACACAGGCAAGTACAATACCCAACATGGGTTTAAACTTGGATTTCTGATTACATCCAGCATACACAGGAAGAACAATGGCAATTCCCTCCAACACCATCATATTATTCGCGAGATTGTTAAACCAACCAATAGGCATATTCGTACCTGCCACATTGGTAGCAGAGTTAATACCACCCATGGAATGAATCTCAATAATAGAACGTACAAGTGTGGAAATAAGTGCAAATGTCACTGCCAATGTTGCGGTAATAGATGCAATCGCCAATAAAGACAAATTATCAGAGAAACATGTAATGGGAAACACAATGGCAAATGTCATGGTCATCCATACATAAGATGATCCATTAAAAGGAGTCACCAAATGATCCATCATTCCTGCCACGAATTGGATGTACATTAAACAAAAACCAAATTGGGTGAGGATAAGTGCCACAAATAATAACCATTGAAGAGGTCGACCAAAAACAAATCCACATACTTTGCTGTAGGTATCCACACGATGCTGATTAATGGTCAATTTGGCATTTAATAACATAAAGGAGGCATCAATCACACAAGTACCAATGAAAATACCAAGAATAGCTCCCATAACATATCCAGAATCCTTATAGAAGGTTGGTAGTAAGAATACACCTGTGCCTACATTGGCCTTAAATATATGAAAAGCGGATTTGTAAACATTTGTGTTTTCTCGAATATATCCGGCTTTGTTTTTGGAACTCGCCCCATCCGAACCTGCGGATTGATGGGATAATTCGGTTACATCGCCTTCACTATGGCCATCCGCGAGTGAAATGTTTCGCTTTTCCTCATCATCAATACTGACAGCAGAAGAGACTTGACTTCTCGTCGTGCGGTTAAACTGATCAATCTCTCCTCCTAACGGTTCGTCTTTGCTGAATTGCGATGTCATTTCTTTTTTGCAATTTCTCTTTTTTTTTTCTCTTTTTTTGTTTTCTGATTATTCTTCGCGTACTTACTTCTGTGTGCGCACGTATATGTGTGTATATTTATATATATATACTTATATATACAAATATATCTGTAAACTTACTTTCTTCGTTTATATGTTTCTCTGTTGTTGTTGTTGTTATTTTTCTTGTTGTTTTTTTTATTCTTGGTTTGTTATACTGACTACGGTTATTCCAAAAAAAAAAAAAGAAGAAAAGATGCGGAAAAGACTTTCTTTCAAGTTTAATTGGGTGGATTATACCCATAGATGTAGAAGCAATACATAGTATTATTAGGAATGATAAATGATAATAATAGTAGTAATACCATATTATTATTAATATTATTATTAATATTATTAATAAAGGTATTTGAGAGAGGTAGTGACAGAGATTACGATTATACTATGTTCCTTGTTCAGTGTAGAATCAACCAATTTTTCTTTTTTTTTTTTTCTTTTTTACTTTTCTCCTTTACATACAGTGTAATTATTTACGTCTATACACTACAAACATAAAGGAGAAAAGTAAAAAAGAAAAAAAAAAAAAAGAAAAATTGGTTGATTCTACACAGACATCAAACACATTTCCATCGGTCCTTTCGTGGTTTGAAGATGAGAGAGGGACTGGGTATCGTAGAGAAATCTTATTTAGTAGTCAATCTGCAACTGTTATTATTGTGGTGGCATCTCTAAGGAAGAATCAAAGAAGAAAGAAGAAAAGGACAAAGAAAAAAATAAATAAATAAACAGAGTATTTAGGAGAAAAGAATAAAGGAAGGAGGAGAGTGAAAGAGAAAGAGAGAGAGAAAAAGGGGGGGAATTGTATATAACCATAGCGAACATCATACAGTTAAATAAGGTAAACGAGTGGGTATATGTATTTTACTGTACTCTCGTTATTGTTATTATTATTCTTGTTGTTTACTTTTTTCCTTTTGGGATACAGGTTCACCAATATTGTTCGCAGTGATACACGTATCCCTTCAGAGGGGAGAAGAAAAATAATACCATAAGAGTATTTAGACTAATAACTAATTTACATGGCTTTCCAAATAAATTGAATAAAAGGTACAGGAAAGACTTAAACTAATAAACACATTATACATTTGTATATATATACATATATATATATATATATATATATATACAAAAAAAGAGAAAAAAATAAATTATTATTATTAGCAATAATAATAATAATAATAATAATAATAGTAATAATAATAATAATAAGTACCGAGGATGTTCACATTCACAATTCCTGTTCCTGTAGCTGTTCTTCTTCTTGTTGTTGTAATTCAACCTTTTCTTTTCCTTTTTCATTTTCTTTTTCTTCTTCTACTGCTCTTACTGCCTTCTCATCTTCCGACAACAACAACAGTGGTTCCTCATGTGAGTACCCCTCTGGGTTTAAGTGATGCTGTGAGGCCCACATGGCAAATCCCGTAAAGTGTAATTCCTTATCTTCCTTACATCTGCGGCTAATAGATGTAAACTCCACCGCCGCATTATTCACCCGCACTCCCCACGACTTCAACAATGGCTTCGATGCCACAAACGCCTCTATAGAAATTGCCTTTTCCAGGTGGAGATTCTCCGGCACTGCACAGATAGTATCAAACATATAATATAACTGAAAGTAGGTGTACATATACCACAGGAAAGCACGGAATTCTGCTCCTGTAATGAAGTGTTCATTCATCTTTGTGAGATAAATTACATCCTGCTGTCCAAATGATACTTCCTTAGTAGCGAAGAAGGCATGAAAGAGAATGGGATCCATCTCCTCTCGGAACTCTTGCAATTCGAGAACTTCTCTTATACCACGGTGTAAATCCGCTAGAGTAAGATAGTGTTGTTTATACATATCCATACGTGCAAACAATTGTTTGCGTTTTAGTCGTTGCTCCTGTGATTCCCCAAAGGGAAGTCGCTCTCGCAGTCGATACCATATGGAGTCTAATCGTTCTCCATATTGTGTTTTCATGTACTCTGCAAGAGCGGTGGCCACACTCGCACGAGCCACAACAAGTGCAAGATGTGATGTAGTCCAATCCGTGGTATTGTTGTCATGATCCATTGTATTTAAAATGTCTGTGGTGTCTACACCCTTCTCTTCCAGAAGTGTATGAAGTGCCGCATGCATTCGTGTGTCTTTCCATGAGAGAGAAGAAGGCGACGATGACAATACACCTTTCTGTTTCGTATTATTATCATCATTATCATCTTCATCTTCATCTTTTGTTGTTGTTGTTGTTGTTGTTTCTGTTGGCAACTGTGAAGCCTGTTGCAGTAGATGTTCCCCACGCAGCAGCACATCCAAGTATGTGTAGATAAAGCGCAGAAGAAAGCGAATATCCGTACGATGTAATTCACTTCCCTGCAGATCCGACCGCTGCAGTATTTTGTTTGTCTCCCACACCGCAAACATGACAAAAGCGGGGCCCAATTCAGGTGGCCACACACGCCACAAACTGTAATCTCTACGGAGTGTACGTGTGAGGGCGGTGGTGGGAATGTAATCATCTGCAGCGGAGAGGGTTTCTGCGAGGGTGTGGCGTATGCTGGTGTGTTCGGGTGTGTAGTGAATGGGCAGCTGATCGCGAAGGGTGGTTAACCAAAAGTGTAATCGTGTCTCCAGTGAAGTCCAGCAGGCCTCACGAAGGGCAAACCATTCTGCTAATATACGCACACGCACATGTCTTTCATCCTTCTTTTCATTGGGATTGTCAATGGGATCTTCACTAGTTGCTGCAGGAAGGTTATGAGGAGTAATGAGTTCTGCCTCTTCCATAAAGTAATAGGTGAGTGCCTCATCCATTACAATACCAGCCTCATGCAACAACCAATGCTGTAATTCCGCCCATGAGATTGTAGTCTCCATATGCGATATATCATAATAAGGTGTAGCTAACGACCATAATACCCGCATATATCCCATTAAATATCGCAGGAATGCGGGAATTTCATCTTCTTCAGAAAGACACAATGGTGTATTTTTTTCCACCACCCGCACCGCCTTACAACATATCGCTTGGAAATCCCTTATGGACATCATACAACACAACTCAGAGACGTATTGTTGATAAAGTTTCTCAAATGGAATATAATGTATTCCTCCTGTATGTATTCCTTCTAATTCTTTTTCTGCTTCTTCTTCTGCAGACACACGCACCTCATGGATACCTCCATTAGTGAGTATATTAAACAACTCTCGGCGTTCTGGGTCCTCATCTCGTAAAGGCCACAATTCCTGCAAACGCCGCCAAGCATCTCGTCTCCATTTCATCATTTGACTATCCACATAGCGATTTCCTATGTATTGCAGCAAAGATCCGGCTGTACTGGATAAACTAATCTTCTCCTTTACATCCTTCTCGGGTGTATACATATTTTCCATTACACATGTTACTCCCAACATCTCATCTGCCTTATGCAGTACATGCAAGCGAATAGGCAATGGTACAGGTGTAGTAGTTTCCCATCTTCTACAATCAAAGATCATTGCACTAGTCCCATCATTCTCTAGAGCCACATGCTCTAATGCCTGTACAGCCGCAAAGGTACCATAGATACCATGTAGTAAACGTAACAAGAGAATATCTGTAGAGGCCCAACTTTCTTCTATTGTATTCGAAGGTATTTCTTCTATACTGTCATTCGTAATGGTGGTTGCTTGTCTTTCTAACTCTAGTGCCCATTCCTCACGTGCACAAGTGAATGCAAGTTCCTCTGCATTACAATATTGTGATAAATTTACCTCCGTACTTAAAGCCTCAAATGATCTTGCTGCCACATTCGCATGCCCACATTCATCACAACTGAGAACAGCGAGCAGAGACTTACGCCTTTCCTTATCATCTAACCCTAGAGCATGAGCTAGTTCAGAGATGTCTTTTACAGTGTGTTTACCTTGTTTACGAAAGAGTCGTGTTATCCATGCATCTGCGAAATTCAAGAAAGGAACTCGACGCACCCCATCTTCCTTCTCCGTTGCAAAAGAAGAAAAAAGTTTTAAAATAAAATCATCGCCATAATAATAATCATTATTATTATTATTATTGTCATTGTTTTTCTCTTTTAACACTTGCAATACATGAGATAGCATTTCTCGTTCCAAGTCAGGAGCCGGTTCTCCATACATACGTTCCATATCACAGTTTTCATTATTGCACATCATCACATGATAATAAAGGTTCAGAGCATCTGCATACGCTTCAATAAACTTAGCAAAAATAGACAATTCGGTTATACATGAGGCGTTATTCATATGCATTTCCCGCAGAGTCAGACGAAATGCCACTTCCACAAGTTCATCATGAACAGATCGTGTTTGAAAGAGTTCTTCCATTCCAAGGAGATTATAACATCCATTTTTGGCGTCACTTTCAGAGAGTTCTCTCGTACCATGAGTCATGGCAAGAAACAACTTCTCTAGAAGTGTAATATCACCTAATGTATCTCTTAACTCTTGTTGTTTCCTTAGAAATTTGTTATCCCATGACCCCTCTTTTGTCAGTGGATTAACTTCCATAGGAATGGATCCATTCATTATCATCATTGTTGCATCCTCCTCTTCATTAGAAAATGTCCTTATATATCGCAATACAACCCAACGTACAACAGTCACTAAAGGTATAGAAAGTGTTGATGTATCCTTTGCATAACTACCATCTCCTTCTCCTCCTACTATTTTTGTTCTTGTTGCATCTGCCTTTAGTGGATGAAGTTGTGACCATTGTACTACTTGTTCCAGAACAGCAGCCGGAGTAGCCGCTACAGGAATATGAAATGCGGAACCAGGACCCTTCTCCGATGTGAAGGCTCGTGCAAATTGTGTTCTGAGAAGTGTCAAACACTTTTCAAGTTGTTTCTGTGTAATGATAATATTTTCCCAACTTCCTCCTTTTAGTAGTTTTGCCTTTTCAAATACCTCCATCACATGATAGAATTCGCACATGTATAGAAGCCACATTCGATAATCACATCGTCGCAACTCTACACGGTTCTCTGAGTACATTTCATTCACAAGATGAACAATATCCTCCACTGCCTCAACCATAAGAACCGCATTGTATGCATGAATACGTGTATGATGCCAATTATCCCGATCATACGCTCGTAACTGTTCCACGTTAACACATAAATATCTCCCCTTACCATTCCCATTAGCACCAGCACCACTACTACTAATACCAACATTGTTGCTAACAGCTCCTGATGCTATTCGTTCGAACTCTTGTGTTCGTCGTGTGCAGGCGTTGACATCCATCTCCTGTGTTGCTTCCACCCGCAGCCGTCGCAGCATCTCTGTGTAGACCTGCCCGCAGACACTCATGGAACTGCAACAGCCCATGCCTATCAGTCAACAACAGAGAAAAACCGCAGCAACTGCAACACCACAGAAGGATCAAAAAAACCCAATAATAATAAAAAAAGCGTAGACGACAAATGAACAGGCCACGAAAAAAAAAAAAAAACCTAGTTAAAAATAATTACAATAATAAAGGCATTCAAAAATCAAAACAAAAAAAGAGATAGAAGGAAAAGAAAAAAAAAGAACAGTCATTCGAAAAATACAATGTCAATGGCATTACAATATACATTGTAAAGAGTACTCCCACAAAAAGGATCATTATACTGGTCCAAAGTGAACCTTCCAGATCCTCATTACCCATTTCCAGAACCAATGGTATTTTTAATATCTTTCCCTCACAAATACCAATAACGCTGTTCATGAATCCTCATATTTCTTTTCCATATATTCTTCCAAAAAAAAAAAAAACAGTAAACAAAGAACACCTGATTAAATTCATTTCTTATATAGTATATCATTGAAATCTATCTCAAAACCTTTACAACCAGTGTATAAAGAAGCAATACTCTTTTTTATTATTGAAAAGCCCAAAGCACCATCTCACAGCCGTACACCACACAATAACGGATTTGTGCCTGTATATTAATATAGTAAAATAATAATCAAAATATGCGCCCAAAAAAGCAAAAAAAGAACACACAAAAGCGCTTCTTAAACAGAAATAAAAAACAAACACAACCACAAAGAAAATATAAAGCACTATAGACTTCATATGATTTCTTCATAGAACAAAAAAAAAAAAAAAGAAGCCCACGAGGAACGTAAAACACAAAAAAAACACCTAAGAATTGCCTGGAACGTTGTCCGGATCACCGTCCACGTCCAGCTTGCGCGCAGAGGCCCAAGCAGCAAATTCGTCGAACGTCACTGCACCAGAACCGTTTTTGTCCAGCTCCTTGAACACTTTGCTGGGATCATCGATCTTAGCACCCCACTCCTCAAGCTTCGGCGCGGCCTTCTTGAACTCATTCTCATCGAGCAGCATGTTGCCGGAGGTGTCGATTTCATCGAACATCACTGTCAGCTCAAAGTAGTCGTACACGTAGCACAGAAACAAACGGAACTCCAGGAATTCAACATAGTCCTCAGAACCCTTGTTCTCCACCTTGTTACCCATGTCCTTTGCTTTGTTGAACGCACGCTTCGTGATGTCCCGTAGCCGTGAAGTGAATTCATCCAGCTTCAGCACATTCAAACAGCCTTCATACACCTCATTATAAGACAGCTTCCCAGAATTGTTTTTGTCGAACTTCTTAAACAAGTCGATGCGTCGCTGCTTCGCCTCAGGTGTCTTTTCACGGGGAATTGCCTGCCGGATGCGCTCCCATGCAACCTTGCGGTCCTGGGCAGACTTACCCTCCTTGCTGGAGGTGCTGTTCTTAGATCCACATAAACCCATTATTCTTGCTTTTCTTTATTACTTTGTTTTTGCTTTGTGTCGCCAACTACAAGTAAACAATTACAACAACAAAGAGAGGGAGAGAAAATGTTTAAAACAGTACCATAGCTACATGAAAACAAGAGTACGCACTAGGTCTGAGTGTGGGAAACACCATACCATACCATGGTGTCATTCGAAAAGATTATAAAAAAAAAACCTGCCCCCTGTCACCAAACAAAAAAAAAACGAAACCATTACTGGTATATACATAAAAACCATAGAACATAGTATTACTTCAATACGTCACTTGTTATACACATAATTTATATTACATGACACTTTCTAAGAACTTTCTGGCACGTCTGGAACCTGTGGTGCCTCTGGAACGTTGTCCGGATCACCGTCCACGTCCAGCTTGCGCGCAGAGGCCCAAGCAGCAAATTCGTCAAACGTCACTGAGCCAGAACCGTTTTTGTCCAGCTCCTTGAACACTTTGCTGGGATCATCGATCTTAGCACCCCACTTTTCAAGCTTCGGCACGGCCTTCTTGAACTCCTTCTCATCAATCAGCATGTTGCCGGAGGTGTCGATTTCATCGAACATCACTGTCAGCTCAAAGTAGTCGTACACGTAGCACAGAAACAAACGGAACTCCAGGAATTCAACAAAGTCCTCAGAACCCTTGTTCTCCACCTTGTTACCCATGTCCTTTGCCTTGTTGAACGCACGCTTCGTGATGTCCCGTAGCCGTGTAGTGAATTCATCCAGCTTCAGCACATTCAAACAGCCATCATACACCTCATCATAAGACAGCTTCCCAGAATTGTTTTTGTCGAACTTCTTAAACAGGTCGGCGCGTCGCTGCTTCGCTTCAGGTGTCTTTTCACGGGGAATTGCCTGCCGGATGCGCTCCCATGCAACCTTGCGGTCCTGGGCAGACTTACCCTCCTTCTTGGTGAACCCGTTCTTTATTTGTTCCTTTTTAGAGCAAGATGACCCCATCTATTTCGCTTATTGTTTTGCCTTGCCTTCTTTTTGCTTCCCTTGCGTCACAAAAAAATTACCAAAACAATAACAACAAATACAACGGGAGAAATTTTCACACGCAATACTGCAGTGTACAAGTGAAGAAACATGCAAGAGATACAATAAAATGACTCGGTTTAAACAATAAGGATAATTCACATGAACAAAATAAGAGAAGACTTCAACTGGAAGGAAGCTATGCAAGAAAAAAAAAAAAACAATGTGTATATTATTATTCCCATTTTAGCGCACCAGGCACGGTTACTCACAAGAATTCTTAGGAACTGCCTGGCACATTGTCCGGATCACCGTCCACGTCCAACTTGCGCGCAGAGGCCCAAGCAGCAAATTCGTCGAACGTCACTGAGCCAGAACCGTTTTTGTCCAGCTCCTTGAACACTTTGCTGGGATCATCGA
>NW_021639852.1:277071-278455 GCF_002087225.1 Trypanosoma theileri | reverse complement strand
TGCTGGGATCATCGATCTTAGCACCCCACTTTTCAAGCTTCGGCACGGCCTTCTTGAACTCCTTCTCATCAATCAGCATGTTGCCGGAGGTGTCGATTTTATCGAACATCACCATCAAATCAAAGTAGTCGTACACGTAGCACAGAAACAAACGGAACTCCATGAATTCAACAAAGTCCTCAGAACCCTTGTTCGCCACCTTGTTACCCATGTCCTTTGCCCTGTTGAACGCACGCTTCGTGATGTCCCGTAGCCGTGTAGTGAATTCATCCAGCTTCAGCACATTCAAACAACCTTCATACACCTCATCATAAGACAGCTTCCCAGAATTGTTTTTGTCGAACTTCTTAAACAAGTCGATGCGTCGCTGCTTCGCCTCAGGTGTCTTTTCACGGGGAATTACCTGCCGGATACGCTCCCATGCAACCTTGCGGTCCTGGGAAGACTTACCCTCCTTGCTGGAGGTACTGCTCTTTGATCCACAAAACCCCATTATTCTTGCTTTTCTTTATTGCTTTGTTTTTGTTTTCTGTAGACGAGTGTTTGTTTTGTGTAGTTATCCCCATCCAATTTTGATGAAATAGAAGAAAAATAAGAGGTAGCACATGCTTCAAGTCATTTATTGTCATGATAAGAATAAAATGAAGTAATTTATTTTTTATAGGTGTTTGAATTAATTTAAACAATATAAAATTCAAAAGAATATGTTCCCTACTTTAGTCAAACAGCTGAGACAAATATACCGAAATAAACAAACAAATATTCTACGAAGTTCTAATTATTTCCAACACGGGCGTTCCAAGACAAGAAACTTAAAGGTAATGCAATAAATATCAAATTCTCTACTCAGTCCATAGAATCACACGTCAGGAATTACAAAGTGACAGATTCTAATATCCCTTCTTCTCCAAACCCTCCGCGTGGAGGCCTTGAGGATGGGTGGGACCAAAAAAAAAAAAAAAAAAATTTTAATCCCTTCTAATTGTTCAGCCAGTGTATCTTTTAGTCTACAAAAACCTCAAAAAAAAAATGAAATAAAATAACACAACCCCCCAAAAGTCTAGACTGTCATTGACCAAATCTGGATATATATTCTTTCCAGAAGCTCCTTAAAAAAATACTCAACAAGATTATAAAAAATAGAAGATTATTTTTAGTTCGTGGACCATTTGTGGTTTTATTTCCACAGAAAAATAAAACAACAAAAAAAAAAGGATATCTTGTACAATATCAGCGCCATATTGCCGAAAGATTTTTTTTTTGGTATATTTACTATCTTTATAATGAGTCACCTTCGGATGATAGTTTTGTAGCACAAGCCCACGCAGCAAATTCGTCGAACGTCACTGAACCAGAACCGTTTGCGTCCACTTCTTTGAAGACC
>NW_021639852.1:240223-276311 GCF_002087225.1 Trypanosoma theileri | reverse complement strand
CATATGAAGATGTGTAGGATTGTTTCAGGCGGTCAGTTTTTTTTTTTTTTTTGTTCCTTGCGCCTTTTTCCTTTATTAGTTATTCATTATCATGATTACTCCCGATAATAAACTGTATTTGTTTACAAATAAAGAGGTATATTAGGGTTAGTGAGATCTCGCTAACAAACTTTTTTGGATATTTGTATCTTGGTACAGTGAAATTTATTTCATCATGAAGATTGAGTGTGACATCATAAAAGGGAAAAGAAATGGAAAAACCTTTTCTTTTGGCCTTTTTTCCAATTATTTTGCAAACTCATCAATTCATTTGACTTAAACAAGAAAATAAAAGGAAAAATAACAAAATAATAATAATAATAATAATAATAATAATAATAATAATAAAGACAATGGACACGAAAAGGGTAGGTGTGGCAGAGTTGGGGTGGGAAGTTCTACTACAGAACTGTGATCAGGTGTTTCACGATCACAAAAAATAACATCACTTGGTGATACTATCCATACTCTCGTTTGACAGAGCAGTAGAAACCTGTAGATCTCCTTCTCGATCAATTCCACATATATGTATGCATATATATTTATACATTTATATAATTATTTTATTTTTTTTATTATTTTTTTTTCTACTATTTTGTTTCCTTTTTTTTCTGGCTAAAGGGAAGGTAAAGATGTGTACAAGAACCAATCCTTTCACATATTTTTATCCGCAATGTCCAATAAGAGGGAAAGGCAGCGTGTAGCACAATCATGCTTAAAGAAATCCAGCTTGCATAAAAAGCAAACGCATCACTTTACGCACATATATATCTGTCTGACTCCGTGTATGCATTTATTTATTTACCTTCTCCGTTAATTTTCATTAATTTGTTAATTTATTTATGTATTTATATATTCAATTCATTTACTCAATGATTCACATTTCTGTTTGTATACGAGACGAAAACATCTCACCAAATCAAAAAATGTTGGTGAAAGCGCTCTTAAGGTATCCAGAATAATTGCCAAACGGCTGCTTTTCTACTAAAGGTTATTTAACGGAAGGTATTTGGAGAATATTATACGCAGACAATGACACACATCTTCATTCTTTTTTATCGCAAGCGTTTTCTCCACAGAGTGTACAGAACAAAAGACCCAGGCAATTTGAGGAAACCATAGATATTGCCTGGAATCACAGAAAAAAAAAGTAAAGTAACGCGCCAACCCACCAAAAAAAAAAAAAGAAATTCAAGGAAGGTGAACAGTAGAAAGAAAGAGGCTAAGAGCAAAAACAAAAAATAATAGAAATAAGAAACACACAGAGAACCCCAACGGAAAGGAGGATGAAAACGATGAAGCATCAATTTCCACCTGAGCAAGAAAAAAAAAAAAAAAAACCCACTCCCAGCACAAACATACACCAACCACCACCGCAGAAGGCCTCGGATACAGAAAAAAAAAAATTACAAAAACAAAAAAAATGCACATAAGCATTCATAGGCGTACGAACCTTCCTCAACAACCCTCTGGTTAGAAAATCACGAAACGCCACGACACCAGCCTGCCGACCCTCACCAAAAAAACGACATGCAGAAACCACGAACAAGCACCCCACCAACCGCAGCGAACCAGAGCCCCGCCCCCGATCAAAAAAACCGGGGCAACATGCCCAGAAGGACGCCGCTTGCCGAGCCGCACTGCCCGGAACAGCCCCCGGAAAACCCGAGCCCCCGCCTCAACGAAGACGGAGTGGGAGTGGCATTGGCGTTTTCTTTTTTTCTTTTGGCACCCTCCCGCGCGTTTGAAAAAAAAAGAGGTTATCTGCCCAACGGGCGCCGCCGGCCGCCCGGGCGGGAGGGTGGAACGTGCCTTCCGCCGCGCCGTGGGCCGGGAGCGCCTTCCACCACCCCCCCCCTCCCCCGCCGCTCCGGAAGGGCAAGACGCCACGGGCCCCGCCCGCCAAACCAACCCAACGAGGGAGGTGGAAAAAAAAATAGGGAAGACGAAACGCCTGACCTTTTCCCATTTTCCAATTGGAACCTCTCGCTTTTGGATCCGCTCTCTCGAAAAAGTTTCACCCACGAGCCCGTTACCATTAACGAACGAAAGGGGCGCTGATGACCACACTAACCCGCCAAAACCCCGCCCGCCATTTCCGCATCCACCAACCGAAGTCTGCAAATGCCCGATTCCTTCTTTCACAGCGCCTATCAGGGCGAGCCCCTGACTCAAACGCGGCGGCCAAAGGCCCAGTTAGACCTTAACGAACAAAAGCTCGACTAGGGACCTCCCGTTTCTGCTTGGAAAACAACGCGCTTGTAAGAACCCCCACCCCCCTCCCAAACATCAATGGAAATCAAAAACCCTCCCCTGCATAATATCCTGAATGGCGGCCCCACCCCACCCAGAAACAAATTCGCCAGCAACCAAGGCTGCGAAATTCGGCTGGTTTCCTGGTCGGTGGGTTGAACCGAGCAAAATGGAGCTGCGAAGCAGCGCAAATACATCTTTCACGCCTGTAAAAGCAGCCGCCCCGCAAATAACAGACACTGGGAAAAGCAATAAACTCTCACAATCCCCAAAACGCCAACTTCAAGCAAACAATTAAATGGAAATAAACCCCACCACCCCTTCCAATCCACACAGAGAAACGCAAACGTTATTCATGAAGCTCAGCCACAACGTCTTTCATAACAAAGAATCGCAAAAACAAATCCACATTTAGCTTATGTAGTGCTTTTTGAGCGCGAGGGAGGCCTGTAGCGACATGAGCAAAGAACACCCCAGTGACACCACATCTACCGGACCACACCCAACGCCGCATTGTAAGAATGTATTTTTTTTTTATATTGTGAAGAATACACAACGTCTACTTCTCTGCTCCACCTCTTTTGGGCCTTTGCCACACGTGTTGACTATCTAAAATATATTATAAACTCGCGAAGGTTTACCAAAGAAAATTTACACAAATAGGCCGTCTCCTGCCTAAAACCCTTCAATGCATTGGGTTATTTCCCTACAACGGCTGCGCCCCATGAACACCAGAGAAACCCTCAAATATTTCCTCAGATTCTGCTTGCAATGGAGTTTTTCTCCTTCATTTTTCCTGCACATAATAATAGAAGAATAATAAGAAGAAAAATAAGTAAAATAAGAAAAAAGAATGTGTGAACGAAGCATTCGGTGACCCGGGCCACCCTATCCCTTCATAGTGTTTTTTTTTTTTTTTTTTGTTGTTGTTGTTGTTGTTGTTCTTCGTCACCTCTTTTTTAGGTTTACTACAGCGACGGGGCAGTTGGCCAATTTCCGTTGGCGACATTCGCTACGTCAAGAGGTTTGCGTTGTATGGGGGTGGGCTCCCTTTTATCTTTTCCGGGTTCCCAGACTTTTTGCAATATTGATTCTGTTAATTCTTGATTTTTTTCTTGTAAATTGAGTTAATTAAGAGTTTATTTTTAACGTTTCCCTGGAGAAGCAAAACAACCCATGAGAACTCACCAGCTTCGCTCTTTGTGCCCGGCGTCTGCCGGCAGTTCCCCTTTTTTGGCATTTGGTTGGCCCCAACGCACTGCTATTATTTATTTTTTCTTGCTTCTTGATGAGTGTGATGATTTACATTTCCGCAGGTCTCCATGCGAGCTCACCGCAACGCATTCACACAGATTATCGACATGCTCTCCTAGCAGGGGTCGGGCGTACGGTCGTCAGGCGTCCCGCCCCTCAGGCCTGTGGTTTGCGTTAAGCCCCACCCTCAGCCCACACTGCCAAATAGAATGGCGCCGACCGTTGTGAAAAACGTCAACCTCATAGGGAGACGCGTTTTATGATGAGCTAAACGCGGAGAGGGTTCAAGAGCGGGACGACTCAATAGTTACATCGGCTTTTCTTCATAGATCTCATGCTGCCCAATTTGGACGCAAGTGGGTTGAAACTCTTCTGGAAAAATACGGTGCAAAGCGAGTCCCTGCTTTCTTCACACACCGGCCAGTTTCGCCTCAATCAAAGCGGCGCCGAAACAAACTATCCAATGGCCGCTTGTCCCCAGGAGAGCTTGAAATTTTACTCGGTGGGAACCTCTAATACACCGCGGGGTTTCCCGCAGCGCGCGGCTGGAAATGCTCGTTGGGCGAAAACTCCCTAGCGCACCCAACTTTGAGCTTTACAACTGTCCCCAAGTTCTCGTGGAAACTAATTGCGCGGGTGTTTTTTTTTTGTTGTTGTTATTGTTGTTGTTGTTGTTTCGTGGGAAGAGTGCTTTTATGAACAAAGGGTGCGTTGCAGCTCCAGGAGGTTGATTTTGCTTGTGTTTCCATCTTGTGGCGCAGCACCTATCTTGCCAAACTCTCTTTAAGAGAAATCGTAGCGCAGCGATGCCGGCTGTACCGTTAACCCTGCGCCCGGTTAGTCGGGCAATGTGCACCCAGGGGTGTTTGACCGGTTAAGAGCCACCAAACCCCGACGCAGAGCCCCACCGCGCCATACCCAACGAGAGGGAACACCGCCCCCCGGGCCCATCCCACCCGACAGGGGCGGCCCCCAGCTCGCGCGCGCGTGTTTTGGGCGGCGCTTTACCCAATTTTCCCATGGAATCCTTGGGCGAAAGCAATGCTGGCAAGCGAGCGCGCGGCGTTGGTTTGGGGGGGCGGGGCCGGGCGCCGGAAAGTTTCCGGTGGCGGCGGTTCGTTTTGGGTATCCGGGAGTGGTGGGGCATCGGAAACTTTCCCCGCCAGAGGGCGAAACGGCTCTCTTGAAACCGTATTTTTTGACCCCATACACCGCCGCAGAATTCCTGCAAGAGCATTCTGCGCAACACCAGGTTCAAGTTGCAGGTTATCTTTCTTTGCTTGCTGGTCGGCCTTCGGCTTGGCTCGGCGGGTGTTTTTTGCTTTTGGGGTTCGCGCAACCGACAACCAGGTAGGGGAAAATAACCCTGCCGCTTTCGCGATGGCCAACCATGTTAATTGGAAACTCCTTTGTGGAATCTTGCGAGTTTCGTTTCTTTTGTTTCGTTTGGGTTCTGGGTTGTCTTTTGCTGGATTCCAGCGGTTTGCCACCAGCGAGTGGCTAAGGGCAAATCTCTCATAAATAAAGGTTTTCCAAAGAACGGGCCCCTTTACCTTACTGAGTTTAGCCGAGGGTTTTAGCGCACACCTCTTGTGAGTTATGGAGCGGTATTTTCCTTCACATGGGCACTCAGCGCAACTTGCCGCGCGTGACGTTGCGTGAAGCCCGTCGGCGTTTGCATAAGGAGCTTGTAGCATCAATTCCATCCCCCACCCCCAAGACTCCAACACGCGAAGCTTTTCTTGATGCGCGATATTCCCTTTTAGGCGCCAACAGATTTTCCAAAAGAAAAAATATCACTTTCCCTAGCTTCTCTTGAAAATACGAGTCACCCAACCAAAGTGCTCTGGCGAGATGCTCGGAATTGCCGTGATGATTGAGATTTCGTCGTCTATACTTTTTTCGGCCGCCACAACCATTTTGAGTTGACGCCAGGTCCAGCGCCATGGGAGTTTGCGATGTTCAAGCACCCTGCGTCTCGCAGTAGTTTGCCGATTACGGGTTTACAATAAACAGGGGGATTCCCTTTACCCCACCCCCTCCTCAGCAGGAACCTCTAAATTCCACCTTCATGCGCCGCAAACGCAAACAGTGTATCTTCCGCAAATGTCATCCGCCCGTTCGTTTGCTTTATGGTGTGGCACAAAAAAAAACGTTTCTTAGCATCCACCATGTAATACTTTAAGACCTTGGGAATTCGTTCGAAATTAGTTTATTCTGCGCTTGCGGCCGTTCCCTTCCATTTTTTTTTTTCTTTTTGCAGAACCCTGCCCAATTTTCTGGATCCCTTAATCCATTCCCACGGGTTCAAAAATTATCATTCCTTTAGTTAATCTCCTTGTTTTTTTTTTTTTTGACTTCTCGGCTGCCTTAATGCCCGGGCTCCTTCCCTTCAACCCCTGGGGAAATAGCTGAGCTTGGGGGGCGCCTTTGTTTCCGCCACGGAATGGTCTCCAACAGGGCGTGCGGTCTTTATCTGGTCTGGGGCGTATTTCTTTTTTTTTTCCTCACTGGAAGGGCGAATGCCGTACAAAGCCCTTGGCAACAACCACGCCGCACCAAAGGCAGGAAAAGAAATCATACTGCTGTGTGGTCAGGGCGGCCGTTGGCAGCACGAGGAAAACACAACACAACGCGGGCAATGATCGTTTTGAGAAAACGAAATGTCCAATAGTTTTTCTGCCGCCCCTTTAAATCTCTGGATTCATTCCTTCTAAGTTGCCTTAAATTCTTGTGGTTTCTTCTTGGGTTCGTGAATGCTTCATGGCCCTGCTTTTGCGAGGCGTCCTTTCCAAAGGAACCCCCCGTCTCCGATACCAAGGCCAGCGCCTTCCTTTGCCACGCGGTGGGGTGAGGCTTTTGTTCTGGTAGCGCTTTTATCTGCTAGTTCTTGTGGTGTCTTGCATTTTTTTTTTTTTTTTTTGAGAACTGTATCTTGGTATTTGACGATGTTTCTACGGCCCTTTGTAATTGGGAGGCGTCTGTATCGCGTGCCGTTTTTAGTCGTGGTTTCTTCAATTGCGTGATTACATGTTCTTCCTTTCCAAAAGCTTCGTCGGGGAATTGCAACTTGGCAGGTTCGCAGTGGTGATGCAAAGTTGGCTCTCTACGTTAAAGCGGCGCCCTTCTGTAGATAAAATTGGACGTACTTTCCCAAATATTCCAAGAAACCGTGATTCTTCGGGGAGGCGGTTCATACCAAAGGCTTGCGGAAAGGTGCCGATTGCCTTTTACAATCCCGGTCGAAATGGGCAAGAAGTTCCTTCCGTTAAAATGCTAAAGCGAATCGACGTGGCAACTGGGCTGCGGACCGTTCGTCTTGATCAAATGGCAAGAAAATGGAATTTGCCAATTATATCGCGTAAAAGTTTTGGGTGCCCCGATTCATATCGCCTACTTCGCCCTGGAATTGATGGGCGCATCTGCCCAGAGGCCATTAAAAAAAGACACCTTCCGACCCACTCTCTCAATTTTTACTCTTTATGATGAAACCTCATAATGGCAATGAAAAAAAGAAGATATTATGCGTTTTCCCCCGGCGCACTTCTGGCAAGAGTGTTCCCCGTACGGTCCCTCGAGGCTTTAAGAAGGAACCAAACAAGAAAAAAATAACCAATAAAAAAACATTTGAAAGAAATGGTGGAAGCCACTTCACCTTAGCACTAAGATCTTTCGGAAACCGTGCGAGGGGCATTAAAAATGTCTTTGCAGTTTTTGCTTTGAATCAACACCGGAAAGGTATTGGCAAAAATCTCCCTTTATGCTTGAAGCTGTATAAATACTCAATGTTTCTTCCTGAAAAACAAAAGATGATCTTCATTAAATACATTCCTTCCCTGCCGGAAGTCAAACTGCACCGGCATCGATAGTCAAGAAACCCGAAGAAGACCCTAAAAAAATCTGATAACAGAGAACATGTTCGCCTACTGGCGTTGGTGAAACCAGTGCTTCAGTTTCAAGTTTTAAAATTTGTGGCCATCTCCTCCGGAGAAAAGGCGGCCCTGGAGTTCTGCACAGGCTGTTCTGCGCAATTTGTTTAAACAGGAATTTGCTCTTACATTCGCTTCAGGTTCAAAGGTGCCACTTTTCATCACCAGACCGCAGCAGCACGGTCGAACAGTAAACCGCCAGAGCGCCAAAAAGAGAAGAAAAACGTAGATTTTCAACGTCAATAGAAGTATATTTGTAAAATACTCCTTTCCAATAGTTTTTCCTTTTGGAATTTGCATATATTTTTTTCTTATCCCCGCCGGCGTTCTGTGAGAACGGTTCCCCCTTCATTTTCCCACCGGAAGAGGCTTCGGGGCTCCGGCTAAAGCCGGGTATTTGGTAAATAAAACTCGATTAAAATCACATTTAAACAAGGCTTCCGGCAGAGCACGGGGCCCCAAAGGGTTTATACCGTAGACGGGCAAAGGGCGTGGCAATTCTTTTTTTGTGTGTGTTTTCTTTTTTTACTTCTTAAGCTGCACACTGCCCTTTGGGAACAGCCGAGAAATTTCTTAAAAGGGAGTTTTGGGTTTCTTTTTATCCTTTGCGGCGCGGCGCGCGTGCCCCCGCCCGCCCCCGCTTCAATAGGCAAAGTTCCAGTCACTTTTTTTTTTTAACCACAAACGGTGCCGCCCACACCACCCCCACCACCAAAAAAAAGTAAATAAATGCTCTTGCCCAGGAAAGACTTTGTCGCACCACTTCGTCCAAAAAAGAACCGTCAAAAATAGATTATTTTTTCTCTACGGTGGCGCGACGGTTTTCCCCCTCGGTTTGGCGCAAATCTACTGGTAATTGGACCCCCTGCTTCGGAAATGAAACATCTGCTATCAGAAAAAGCCGTCGTAGATGACATTCACTCCATCGAGGGAAACGAATTACTACGCAGAAAACATAAGGCGCCTTGTCTTTCTAGACCCGTAGAAAAAAATAACGTACACTTTTTTGAACCTTTAGTTTTGTATGTTTTTTTTAATATGCAATTCGCATCACTACCCGTTCCGTTTCAGCGCGGCAAAATTCTTTTAGCACAATATTGGCACAATTGCACCGCAGCAAAGAAAAGCAGCATACAAATTGCAAAAAAAAAAGGCTAAGAAAAGAAAAAATAATTAAATTAAAAAATAGGTAAAAAGAGCAACTGCTTGACCATACCACCCCGCCGGCATGCTGTTTCTACAGAATCTGCTGATGCCATCTGTGGCGCAGAAGGAGTGCTACCAAACTGAGACCTTGGCAACGAGGATTGCATTATTGTGGTGCCAAGGTTAAGTACTTGAAAGTATTCAAGGAAACTAAATGCATTCACCAAAATTTTTAAGGAGGTGGTCTCCCAAAAAAAGAAATTTTTTTTATTTTTCTTTTAATACATACGTTCTTCGGAATGCTCTCCCCTTGGTGGCGGTTGGCCGTCGAAAGGTGGGGCCAAGATCAATTACCTCGTATATTTTTCTGGGGAAGCCATGGGCCAGTAAACTCTCTTCTTGAGAGTTTTCGGGTTCATAAGCCACAAACTTCATACAGCACCGGACCAGCAGAGTCGTGCTGGGACAAAACCTTATCCAAGAAGGCCCTGGGGCACGCATTAGCAGCGGTTTCTTTTACACATTTTATTTTAGCGCGAATACTGCCAAAAAAGGAGTGACAGGGTCCTTAGAGATAGTAAGAATAATGCCCTCCAGTTGCGGAAACTGGATCGACCCCTGAGGCGAGCCAGAGCGACGAGAAGAATCCACGCCCCGCCACCTACAAGATCCATAGCGATCCCTTTACCAATGCGCAATTCCTCTGCGCAATGGTAAACCGTCATTAAAAATAAAAAATAATAATAAATAAAATAAAAGAAAAAAATTATATACATATATCTTTATATGTATTGCTGTCGGTGGCTCGGGCCATTGGGCTAAAACCCATAAAGACACGAAAATTAAAAAAAAAAAAACCGTACAGATGCATATGAAATAATAAAAAGGAAGAAGCCAGCCAAGAAAATTTATTGATGGTACCGAGATCCCCGCCCCAGAAGGGTCAGCACCAAATACCCCCAAGAGAAACAGAGAAAATAAATTCATGCAATCATTGAAACCACCAACAGTACGGACCCGATGGGCCACACAAGAGCAAGATATTCCGAAATTGGGTAGGATAAAATGCAATAAAATCCGCATCCTTGACGACAACCATGGGGCGGGAGAAGCGCCACTCCCAGAAATGTGCCCCGTGTGGTTTTTTAAATCCCATTTTCTCTCTCCTTATTTTGCCACTTGGCCTGACGCAATTGGAAGGGTAGATCAACAGAGACGCCACCCCGATACAACGAAGCCAAAGGCGGAATTGCATATCACTGCGACCCTTTCTCGTTGCGAATGGAAAAGCGAAGTCAAAGCACCCAAAGAGCCAAAGCCGCACCCCACGCCCGCCCCTCACGCGGAACTCTCTCCGACCGCCGCCGCCCAAATTACCTTGGCAAGGGCAAAAACAACGCCCCATTAAACCGCCAGGGGTTTGAAATGGGGGGGGTGCCTTCTGTTTGGGTGATGGTCTTTGATTCCCCTGGTCGGGTGCGTTGTGCTAAAAACCCGCCCTTCAATTGCAAGAGCGCGCTCCTGCGGGTAAAGAAACTTGCCTTTGTGGGCTGGGGGTGGTAGTGGGGACGGGGGGTCCTGAAAATTTCCCCGGGGCCCCTGGTTTGGACCAAGGGGGCCCTGTAACCCTGAAATGGATATCGTTCGGGTTTGTTGAAAAGTTTTATTTTATTTTCCAACAGCCTACGAAAAGAAAGGTCAAAATATACATCATTCCTTGGAATTGCCAGCCGCCCACCGCGGTGCCAATATCCGGTTTTTTTGCATTCTCGGGGGAAGCGAAGGGCCAGCGATGTTTTTCTTTTGGAAGACTCGTTTAAGCTCAGGGTAAGACGTGGTACAGTACCGGGGCCAGCTGCGCCGTGCAGGGGCAGAAATATATCCAAGAAAGTCCTGGGGCACGCGTTGACCTGCTGTCAGCAGTATTGCCCGCACCAAGTTGCCGCTAAGAGAAACGAGTCCCACATTCGGTGGTATTTTGTTCGGTCACTGCGGAGTAGCAAAAAAATAAAAAAATACGACGCAGAAACCGAAAAAGCTTAATATTCCCCTCAAAGAAACGAAACCTGGATCACAGATACAATTGTGCACACCAAAAGGATTCTCAAAGGATGGGGCAAACCCCTTCCCCACCATCGATGGCAACTCATTGGATCCTGGAACCTCAATAAAGGCGCACCCGGCACCCAATCAACCCCACAGCCTGCTTCACTACGCGGCGAATTTTGCCTACGCGACTTCGGCAACATTGGGACTCTCGCATGCCACAAAAAGTTTAAACACCCACCTGAAACTCCAGTTTTGCCGGCAACCATACAAGTAACTTTTCTACGCAAGAAGAAACGCCTGTGAGATTCATCACCACCGGAGCTTGTGAAAACCATGACAGGTTTCAATGTGGAGTGCCCCAGAAGTTCTACGCCCACTTAGAACCCCTCTCTATCCACTGCAGAAATTCCATGATGAACAAGGAATGCCAACAAAAATGAATTCCACCAATGCACGACACAAGCCAAGAAAAACAAGAGACCTTCCGGCATTAGTCTGCCCCTCATGCGACCGCCGGTGCGTGAGTAAATCTGGCCTCACTTTGCACCGCATCTGGCTACACGAGTGTCCGCCCACTCGCGCGCCCCCCGGCCAACGCGACGAACGCGAGAAAACAGCTCTGCGTCTTTTGAGCCGTAGTACCCTTCATCCTCTGCGAATGTAATTTGCGATAGTTGATGTACCCCTGATGAAAGTATGTTTTTCTGAGCGGCTAGTGAAGTTACTTCTTGCGGTGGGGCCGAACTGCATTATTCCCCACTCTTCTCACCCCCAAAAAACCTACGTCTCCTTCCCCTTCCCTCGCAAGCACTCCCTCGCACATTAGAACTGGCAATACCCTATATTATGGAAGACCTGGCAAACTCGTGTGTGAGAGGCCCTTGCCGCCGACCCAAGAAGCAAGAAAAATACATAGGAGTTCATTGAGGCCAAATTATATATATATAAAAAAAAACTAACAAAAATAAACAATAAAAGAAGTCTCAAGGACAGATCTCCGGTGGAAAGGTGGGTGTGGAGATTCTTCGATGGGATTTCTCGTAGATTGGTTCTCTTTTGCGGGAACGTGCTTCAACAGAAACATGAAACAAAATTTTAAACTAAGAAAAAAGTAAATAATAAAAAACCAAAAATAACAATAACCGCATTACAAGAGCTTGAAGGCCCCAGAAAAGAAAGGGATCTTCTCCCACAACACCACTCGCAAGTCAGTAATCAAAGTGCTCTGCGACTGTAAGCTGGCAGGTGCGCTATTGGGGCAACGTTCATAAGGCACGAAGGTCAAAGAAAAAAAAAAAAAAAGATTGCCACCTGAAATAAAGTCGCCCACACGAAAAAGATTGCCCCAGTCGCGTTGCCACGGTGGCTTTTCCAAAGCGAAAAAATATTTAGATTGGCGGCTTGGCGAGGGCAAAGAAGAACTTGCCCTGCCAGTCATTGGGGTCCAAACCCCCTTTGGCCCAGCAAACCGGCCTTCCCACCGCCCCGAAAAAGGCCACCGGGCAACCCAATGGCGATTGAAGGGAACGCGCCCCCGACGCCAAGGAGGGGGGAACGGGTCGCTACAGAAACGCCGCCCCCTTATCGCAATCACCTTGTCGGCCGCTACCTCCCGCCAACCTCCGGGCAGCGGCCCCCCGGGAACAGTATAATAGCAGCATGGCGCGGCATATGCGCTTGCCTTTCGCCGCTTGACGAGGCGGGGTAGCCGCAGAAAAAGCGGCCTGAACTGCTGTTTGAAGCTAAAAACTAAAGCAAATCCACGGGGGCAATGCGGAAAGCGCTCATGGCTTCCGTGGCCCAACGTGAAAAAACAAAAGACCTCACGCCATTGTACGAGGTTCTCTTACTGTTGGATGTTTTTTTTTTTTTTTTTTTTGTCTACCTCTTTCTCTGAGGAATGGGGGTTTTGGATTCCGATGGGCTCATGGTCGCGGCGTCCTTTTGAGCGAAAATGTGCCCCTCCACCCGCTCCAATTCTAGAGACAAACATTTCTTCTGATGTGTGAGCAAATGCTGCGATCCACCATGTTGACGGCATCTTTCTTCTTGCTTAGTTTGCGGAGGGTTGTCGGTGCAAAAGATCACTTAAAAAAATGGTTTCCTGTGCATCTCCGTCGTTAAATTCTGATTTTAAAAGATAACACAATATTCACATCCAGTGGGGAGGACCAAATGATCTACTTTAAGGGGTGTCAGAGTTCTAAGAATAGTGCGTCCAGTTTTTTGGCCTTTGTTGCAAGGTCTAGGAGAAAACCCCAAGCACTCTGGCTCATTGCTATTCAATATTGTCTTTAGAGCTGATCGATCAAATGCCCCATCGTCCCTCCACTGCAACTCAAATTTCGCTAGAAAATTTCCTTTTCTTCATCCACGTTTCTCTTGTGATACAACAATTTGAGTTTTTTCTTATAAAAAAGAGTTGAAGAGTCGCATAGAATAAGATTATATCCAACAAGTTTTATCTTTGGAATCCCGTTCGCTCTATTTTACTTTTCGGGTTTTGCCATTCACCAGAATGTATTGGAGAAACTGCCTTGGTGACAACGGGTTGTAGCATATTCTGTGGTGCGGTAGAAAAAAAAAAAGAGGATATACACATATGATAAGGTGTTAAAGAGATATGTTGTGTTGCCGGTTTTTTAACAAGTTTTTTTTTTTTTTTCACATTCTCTTATTCTTTATCTGAATAACACTTTTACTCTCGGTTTTTCCCTGGTCCTATTTGAAGGGAACAAAAAGGAACAAGGATGGGTCTTCTAAGGGTTCTCAGGAAGGAGGTGAATAGACTCTGTATCGCGTTCTTTGATATTTTTCTTGGTTCCTATACAGTAGTAAAGAGCCTGAAAAGAGTGTGGTGAACAGTGATGATGTCACCAATGTGTCTTTGGATAAGTTTGACATGTTTTCGTTGTAATCATCATGAAATGAAAAAAAAAAAAGAAATGGATCTGGAGCGATTTTATGTAAAGTAGCTGCTGTTTGAGTTTTCTCGGGCATGAAGAGGCTCTAAGGGATTCTTTTTTTTTTTTTTTTCTTTACATAGGTTTCGCTTTTTCGTGTGGGTCCGTCTGTGTTTATTACGTAGTCTATACTGCATTATTGTGTCTAGTCTCAGTGACCATTTTGACGTAATGAAATTTTTTTTGGTCAACGTTGTTATACTTATTTACGTTCTTGGTTGCTTTCATTGAACAATAAGCTACTCTTTGCGTTTTTCAATGGATGATTGGAGTATCTTAAGAATGAGGTTGTACTCACCGTTGTCTCTGATATCTTCCGAATTCGTTATTCTTGTTCTTCTGATCTATCTGTTGAAGTCTGAGTATCATATCCAGTGAGCGATTCTTTGGTAGCTAAAACAGCAACAAAAGGATGAGGCGCCCTATTATTCTCTGGCTGCTTGTACTGACATTTGTTTCTCAAAATGATCACGAGCCCCAATATAAATTACTGTTCGGAACGGTGAATTCACAATTTTTTAAAATCTCACTTGTTTCTCAACAGATATATGAACTGTGGTCTTATAATTAAATACTCTAGTTTTTGTGTATGAAATATTAAGTGAGGGGTGTGACTCTAATGTGTTTTGAGGAGTCACTTGGTCAAATTAATAAATAACGTTGTTAAGGTGACACCCAAATGGTATTTCTGGATGTTTTTCTGCAAATCGGGCAGTTATGCTGTTTTTTTTTTTGTAATGGAAATAATGCCATGTGGAAGTGGACCTTCTGAAGGGGAACCCGGGCGACGTGGCTTTTTTTTTCTTATTTTTTGGTGGGACCATTCGTGTTGAAGGAATTAATTATTTGTATTCTGTAGTGGTTTCCCCCTTCTGAGCATAATTATTCTTCCTTCTATTGGTCTTGCCTTTGTCTCCCTTGATTTGGGAAACCCAATAAAAGGTTATTCTGGTTGCTCTCACCCTTATTCTTTGCCGTGCAAAACACGTTTGGTGTGTAGTATAACACAAAGAGTCAAGCTTCCCTCTTTTTCTTCTTCTATGCTTTCTGTAATTGTATTAGTTGCACTTCGTTGTTCCAACCTAATTGAAGGTTTTTTTTTCCTAAGGTTAAATAATCTTTCATTCTGTCCTTTGCTGTTGGCTCACGGGATTTTCTTCTGGTATGCCTTTCCGTTTCAAAGTTCTTTTGATTTTCTCCATTTTCACCCCCTTTATACTCTCCACTGTTTAATGTTCATTTGAGTGTTGATTTTAGGGCAACCTGTTTCTTTCCACCACCCCTCACCCTCACTTAATTATTATTATTATTATTATTATTATTATTATTATTATTATTTTTCGGTGGACGTAAATCCTTTTTTTTGTGTTTCTGGTTATTTGGGACTCTCTTGTTGTTTCCTTTAATACCCTCAGTCCTTTCTTTTCTTCTTGATATGTTTTCGTTTAACTACTATCATTACTGTTTTTTTTTCTACACCCTAGTTTTAATTATTAGTTCCAGTTAATCATGGGTTCTCGGGAGAGCAAGGCAAGCAGTCAGAGAACGGCACCACCCGTCTCGGAGAAGGTTATGATCACTTCATCGGATAGGGTTCAACTTGAGCTAAAGTTACAGCGTGACAAGCTAGCGGCAGCGATAAGAAAATACGAAAGTAGTGCAAAAGAAGAGAGAACAAAGGCTAGTGAGTTCCTTCGTTCTGGTAATCGTCGTAAGGCGCTGTATTGTCTGAAACGGGAACAGGCCCAGCGGTCACAGGTTACAACTGTCACAGACATGCTAAATAATGTTCAAAGTCTCCTTGATACCGTTGAATTTAGTCAAATTGAAATGGAGGTTTTTCATGCTTTAAAAACTGGTAAAGATGAGCTCTCGAAATTGAATTCCATGTTAAACGTAGATGATATTGCTGAGCTTATGGATGGTACAGCGGAGACAATAGAGGAAGCACGTCGTATTGATGCTCTTTTGGCCCAACCTCTTGATGGATTTGATGAAGATGCCCTTATCAATGAATTGATGTCTGAAGATCCAATTGTTCATCCTGAAAGTGAACCCGGGTTGAAACATGTTGTTGTTCCGGCCCATGATCTTCCCCTAACTGAAAAGCAAGAAAACCATGTCTCTAATAATAGATTGGATGAAGCAATGCTGCCAGCGTAGTGACACCACTTGGTTCCTATTTTATCTTGGATTGAAGCCGTGATAAAGTACGCTTCAACTTCTCCAACTTATTTGAGTGGGGTCTAGAGTCGTGGAAAAAAAAAAAAAAGGTGGAACATGCGAAGTATTTGTTAAGATGTCTCTTGTTTTCTTCTGTTTTTTTGTGTTATTTGGATGCGTTCCCTGATCAACTTTATTTGCATTTTAATGTTTTTTTTTTCTTTTCCATAGGCTGTTTTTGTTTTTGTGTGTGTATGTTTATTTGTTTCTTTCTTCTACCCACTTTTTCCCCTCTCTCTTTCTCTCTCTTTTTTTCCTGTTCTTCTATACTTCTCCGTGTGTGTGTTTTTATTTGTTTTTTATTCTTTTGATTTGAAAGAGATATAAGGATTAAAAAAAAAAAAAAAACACCTGATGCTTGGCCGCGTTGTATTTTTCACGTCATGTGCCACTATATTCACAGGAACAGCTTATGTTGTTGGTATTGCCCTTACTCCCCCTCCCTCCTATACTGTAGGGAATCACCAACGGATCGAGCGATATAATGATCTCTCACATGAAAATATGTACGATAAGAAAACGCGCGGACAGGAGTTTTATCTGGGCATCAGTCGCTGGCGACGACGGCTGCTGCGAGAGGAGGGATTGGTACATGGTCGTGTCTTGGAGGTTGGGGCAGGATGTGGTGGAATTGTGGCATACTACGACGCACTTCTGCAAACTCCAAATACAACATCTAGGACGACTAATGAAGGTGAAAAACTAACTGATACGAGCAATAAAGGTGTAGTAGAAGTAGTATTAAGTGATCGCTCACCGGGTATGGTAGAGTCAGCTGCCCTACAGATTCATCGGCGTTATGGATATTGGCCCTACCGTTATCCCGACTATGACATTGATGGCATTCTTGATGCAGTGAAAAACTCACGTGCAGCGGAGGGGGGAACCACTGATTTGGGTGTCTCCGCATCAGGGAGCCAAAATGGGGAACACCAGCGTCCTGCAGGAGGTGGCGTAATAAAACGTAAGATTCTTCACGGTGATGGTACTGTTGTGGAGGTGCTCTCCACACCACTGAGTGACGATAACTCTAATTTGGTAAATGGGACAGTAGCCCCCATCCTGCAAGGTACTTTGCCTGGTAACGCTTTGCCTCTTCTTTCTAGTGAAGGATGGACAGAACTGAAGCGACGCGATGCTGAGAAAGGGAGAATAGATCAGACAACGTCAGGGGATGAACAAAGTAAGCAAATTTTTGCCGTTGCAAACTATGCTGCTGAGCAATTACCCTTTGCCGACAACAGTTTTGATACTGTTATTGACATGTTTGGACTTTGTAGTTTTGATGATCCCGTTCGTGCGCTTCGGGAGATGTCTCGAGTCTGTAAACCTAGTGGAAATCTTCTTTTGCTTGAACATGGCAAAGGTCGTTGGTCGCGTATGAACGATTATCTTGACAAGTGGGCACCGAACCATGCAAGAAAGTGGGGTTGTTGGTGGAATCGTGATATAAGAAGGTATCTGCGACTAGCTGGCCTGAGAGTTGTTAAAACTGAAGAAAAGCATTTTGGAACGTCACAGTACATTGTAGCAAAGCCATTCAAGTCAATGGATGAATGGGATGCGTATCGTTCAACTTCTATAAAAAATTGATTTTGGAAACGGGTATCCCCAATTATTTTTTGACCTTATTTGGTAACATAAAAAGGGGATTTCTGCAAAATGGTGAAAAATTCGCATTGAAATTTCAGAGTTACAAAAAAAAAAAAAAAACCTATATAGGGAGTTTATGTATCGATTATTGGCATTTCCCCCTTTGAAACTTTGCAGAGATAGTTCTGTTTTTTTTTTTTTTTTCCTTTCTTCTTGACATTCTTGCTGTTTTTTTTTTTGTTTTGCTAGAGGTGATAGCTGATTCAGATACTTAAAAAAAAGAGGTATATATTTTTTTTTGCCATTTCTAGTCTAAGTGTGGAAGAAAATTCAGATGGCTATTGCGTATCCCAAAGTGGAGGATCAGCAGTTGCTCATTGACTTTGCGACGACTCGCCTTAAGTTCACCAGTGAAGATGTTGAGCTCCTAAATACTACCTGTACCGCCCTTATCGATGATGCTGATGCCATCAGTGGCTTCGTCTTTGGGCCAGCATCCTCGTCCTCGAATAATATGCAACAAACGCATTCAAGTTTAAGTGCTACACAATTTCCCATTCATTATTGCCATGGTGACATGTCACGAACTTCTTTGTCTTCGGTGTCCACTTCAACCATTTGTGGTCCGTTTTCTGATACACGAGCTCTTTTTCGTTCTCATGAGGCTTCACTTCGTTCTATACAGCTCCGACTTCGACGGGGAAGAACTGTGTTGAATGATCTTAACGAGAAATACAATTACGCCTTCACCGTAGTGACTTTTGGGAGATCGAAAAAGAGAGGTAGTGTTAAGGGTGAAACTGTCGCTGAGGGAAGAGAGGCTTCTGTGCAAGCGATAGCACCAAATATAAGTTCAAGGGAAGAGCTTCAGGAGAATGGTGCATCAGAAACGAATAGTATTGAAGGGAATACTTTGGATACAAACTGCGTGCAATCGGCATATGCTAAATTCATACAAACTTTTGATTCACTTATTTTGTGGTTATCTAACGTTGTTGCTGTTCTGGACGGGGAGGGTTCTGTTCCCTCATCTGGGAGACACATTATACAGGAACAATCTTTAAATGAAGGAAAACAAGGAAAAAGTAATGAAAACGAAACCGTCACAAGATCTACAGATAACGCCGAATCTTTACCTATAGTTCAAGATTCTTCTTCTACGCAGCAAGTGTTGCATGAAGGAGATGCAAAACCATCTGAAACTCCTTCAGTTAGTACCAAAGATTCATCTACTCCAGCACGAAGATATCGTACAGTACGTGTGACAACTTACGAAGTTCATGACGTTAGTAGTATATTTTATTATTATCAGAACCAGTCCAATCTCTTTTACCTTACTGAGTACACTTTTTATGATCCCCGAATACAACGTCGTCTATTGCTTCCCTCTTATTATCAATCATTGCGTGACACAATTAATGAGATAAATACTGAGATTGAACGTCTTAAACAACTTGGAGTAACATTAGCTCGTGAGCGTTCAAACGCTATTACGATAGCTTTTCGTCCTCCAATTTGCGAATTTTGTTACTTACGGGACTCCCTCCGTTTGTACTGGAGTTGGTGTGTAACTGAGGATGATATTACATCTTTTCAATATCACCGTATGCAGTACAACAAGTGTGTATTGGAGGCAGGAGAGGTGATGGAAATGCTAAAACAGTTACGTCGCCCACCAGCAAGTAATGCTGCTAACTCTGCCGTTTGGGTGCCTATACCAGAAGAACGCTTTGCAGTTGAGGCAGGATTTGAGAGTTTTTGGCGTCTTCGAGAGCGTGTGTTGGAGTTACGCGATTCACTCACTGGGGATATTGAAAAAAAGAATCGCACACATCGATATAGAGTACCAGCGCCTTCGCGCATTGATGCAAACGTTGACGACACAAATAAAAGTGGCGCCATAACACAATGGGCACTTTCGGCATTGCGTTCTTGGGTACAGCTTGTCACTTGCACTCCTGAGACTTCGGGGATTCTATCTTTAGCAGAGCGAGACAATGAGGGATTTCTACTCTCTACATCTTCCCCCATGTACAAACCAAAGGCAGAGCTACTGTGCCTTGTACAGCGATTAACGACGGCTGTCGAGGTACAGGCAACAACCCTTGAGCGGGAGTTCCCAGGCACATTTTTCAGGGACGCGAAGGCTATGTGGGCAAAGCGTGCTGGTGGAGTGATGCGCTATATGGAGTCGGTAAGTGTTGTGTTTTCACGTCCTGGATAAGGTATGTTTCCACTTTTTTTTCGTTTTACAAGTTCTTCCTTGCTTTTCTCCATAAATATATATATATATTAGTGAAACTCTTTTTTTCTTTAATTCAAGTATGTTGAATAATATATATATAATTATTTGATTTTCTTCACTCATTTTCTGGTTCCGTCCTTTGCTTGATACATAGATAATTATGTATATATATGTGTTTTTTTTTTTTTTCTGCTTTCTTTTCTCTTTCTTTGCTTCATTACTCACTGAAACATACCCAAACACATGGTATCGCTCAAAGATGGGACTTGTGTAGTGTACACAAAAGGACACACCGAAGGTGTGTTTTTATTTTTTTGGTGGATATTTCATTATATTATATCGTTCTCCTGCAGATATGAAATCCTCTGCTGAACGATGGAATAGTGTCATTTCGCTTTCTTACCATAAAATGTACCCTTCCCTTACGGAAAAAGTCTTTCTACTTTACAATGGCATCGCTGGTGATGCTGACTTTGATGTCGTGCTGGTTCATGGACTTGGAAGTGGAGAGTTCCAGTGTTGGACAAACGAGCGTGGTCTACTTTGGCCTGCTGTATTTCTTCCGCAGGATTTCCAGCGTTGTCGAATTCTTTCGGTAGGCTACTCGCATACTCTATGGCAATGGGCATCTCCGGCGAACGTAGAACAAGTAAGGAAACATCGAGAAGAACAAGAAGAAGGGAAAGGGGATAGTAGTATCTTTCACTGGTGGGGTGCAGATACGCCGGGTGGTATAAATTCTTCTTCGGAACTTAGGTTATCCAAAGAGGATGTTAAAAAGACAAGAGAAATCTTAGAGATATCTTCGGTTAATGAAACCCAGCTACCACATCTTACTTCACCTATGAAGGAAAAGGAGGAAGAGACATTGGAGCACTGCGCAAAAGATCTTGCAAAACGAATTCTTTCTAATTCTGTAGGCGTCGGTAGGAGACCTGTCGTATTTATTACCCATTCTCTTGGTGGGTTAGTTGTCAAGCAGATGATTCTTTCCTTGGAATTATCGGTTTCATCATCTTTGGAGAAAAACCATGATAACGAAGATGTATCATCGGCGAAGTTGCTACTGAGTTCTCTCCGAGGTATAGTGTTTTATGCAACACCGCATTTTGGAGCGCCAATTGCGAGTGTTGTAACAATTTTAAAACATTACTATCAACGATTAGGTGGTATAGGACCCTCAGAGGTAATTGCCACCCTTGGTGACTACAATAAAGAGTATCTGTCAAACTTAAATAAACAATTTTTCCGTGTGATTGAGCACTGTGGTAAGAGTGGATTCGTTAATATTCTTTCCTTTGGTGAAACACGACGAGTAAATGGCATAATTCGTATTGTGGAGCCGGAGTCTGCTAACCCCACACTAGATGATGAGCGATTCCCCTTTTATCTCCTTGACGTTGACCACTTTGAAGTAAATTGTCCAGTATCAAAGGATCAACCAAATTATACAATTTTATTTGCTTTTATCGAACGTATGCGGCGGAATGGGTTACTGCATTCTGGAACAGTGAAAGATGAAAATTTTTTATCAGAAGAAAGGTTGACTTTGGAAAGAAATAAGGAAACTGTTGTTGATAGTCATTTTACAATGGAGGAAGTGCTCTTTAATAGTTCATTTACTAACCACAACGGGAATAATATATTTGTTGAGACATATTTATTGCTTACATCACTTGAGCAATTGACGCAAAAACTACGAGCGCATTCTGTGTCGCTATTTGGGTGTATGATGCCTACACAATTAGAAAAGCTTCTATCCTTAGTGGTGGATGTTTTCAATTATGCCAGTGCATCTTCTACGCTCTTACAGAAAGAGATTGTTGTTATGCTTAATACGCCGTTACAACTCCTCAGGTACTGGTTAGAGCGGACTCTAGCTACTCTACAAACTGTTTTGTTGCGGCAAGCGGAGGGCATTCCTCCTCCCCTCTGCAATCTATCCACTTCAGAAAGAGGTGTTCTGGATGACATGGACTATGCGGTAGTAATACTACGCTCTGAATGGGAATGGTGCCACACTCAACTTAATAAAGCTTGTATTTCCAATAACATTTACCCAGACGTGCTCTTCTTTTCCCATTCCATTATTGTTGCAGTTGCTAATACTATGGAGGACGATTGTGGTTCTCTCATTACGCTCGCCATGGGTTGTATACAAGAGACTTTCGGTTGGCAACGGAATGTAGGTATTTCATGGGCAATGCAGGAAACATCTACTGGAATTTTAACATCTGCTTCCGCAATGAGATCATTCCTTACAGGGTGGTTCTGTTGTAGCATTTCTAGGAAGTATGAAGATGCTGCCATTGCATTCCGGCGATTTGCTCGCGATATTGCGATGCTGCAACGGGATTCCTACAGTGCGAAACCACTTATAAATAGTTCTAAAGAAAAATTATCCACCAAGAAAAAGGAAGTACCTTTTTTTTGGTGGTGGGAAAGTAATAAACCTAGTGATAAGGTAAATATATTTAGTAAAAAGAAGAGTAATACCCTTTTTCATGCATTCGAATTACTAGCGTATGCTAGTCTCTGTTGGTGTCAGATTCGCCTTAACCAACGTATTGGGGTTTTGCTACCTCCTGGGTTCTCAGATGCATCGACGCAGCAAATAGCACTTCATCGATGTTTGGTGGAAGGACGTCATCGATATAGTATTTTGGAGCACTCTCTTGATATCAACAACGTTACAGATCGTCCTTTTTTTTCTGCAAAAGGTGCTACTACTTCATCTAATTTGCGTAGTGAAGAAGAAATACATGAGGATATAGTGGAAGAGCAGGTGATTCGATCCTTTTCCTCCGTAACTGGTCTCGCAAAGAGTGATGCATCTTGGCGTAACTTTCCCTTTGCATTTGAGAGTGCAGAACAGCAGGAGGAAAGTATCGAAAAGATGAGAGATCGATTCGTATCTAGTGTAATGCTATTCTGGTGGATCATGGAACGACGTGTGGAGTTTCACGCACCGATGGAAAATATGATTTCGAAAAAAATGAATCGAACACAGGACATATATAACTTGGAAAGCCATTCAAACTGGGTGTGGGAAAAAGCACATCCTCAGCTAAAGAGTCATTGGCTTACGTGGAGGTTTGTTGAATGTGAAGATGCAGATAAGAATCATAATAAAACAAATAGTGAAAGTTTTCGTCTCTTGACGGATGCGTTACAGTTATATCCACACAACACTCTTGCACAGTACTTGATGGGACAAAATCTTTTTCTCTGCAAACAACTGAAAGAAGCTGCTAATGCCTACATCAGTGTTTTGGAGTCTACACGTTGCCTTTTTCACCCAATAAACCGTGCTGCTGCTGTGGGTCTTGGCTGGGCGCATCTGCATCAGGAGAATCAACATAATTCTTCTTGGGTCCCTAAAAGCAGTAGTATTAGTAGTGTTGTGGATACCCTTTCTCTTTATAGTGCCCCGGAAGGGTTAAAAGAGTGGTGGCGACTCGAAAACTTTCCTAGACAGAGGAAAAGAGAGGAGGTTTCTTTTCGACGAGTTGACTCTAATGAAAAATCAAATCATCTGGAGAGAGCCTCTGCACTTTTTAAAATGGTTCTATCGCTTGATCCCTGTAACAAGGGAGCTCTTTGTGGTATGGGGCGTGTGAAAATGTTAACAACTGGAAACGTATCTTCTTTTGAGTTTTCAGATGCTAGTCGATGTTTTGCAGCTGTACTCAGGGATACAGATACAAAAGGGACGAAAAGCCGATGGGATGAGGGGAACAACGTGGTAGCAATGAAGAATGGGGTATGGGAGTCTCGTGCTGCCTATTGGTTGGGAGAGATTGCGAGATGCAGTATTCCTACAGACCCTTTAATAGTTAACAAAGAAGAAAGTAGTGCGACTGTTTCCAGGCAGTTGTGGGAGTTCGCGGTGACACGGTGTCCAGAAAATGACTGGGCGCTCACATCCTTGGGGCTGCTCTACACGAGGTATTATTATGACCACGTTGACAGCAACACTATCGCACAACGGGATAAAGGTGTGGAATTACTTCAGCGTGCATTTGTTCTCAATGCAAAGAATACATGGACACTTTGGGGACTGGCCCAGTTCGCGACTGATCCAGGGCAGCGTCACATGTGTCGTCACCTCCTAACAAAGCTTTTAAGGAAGTGAGATGCTTTGATCGGGAACGTGCACAACAAAGTTGACAGAGTGAGGAAAAAGAAATTGAGGAAGTGGAAAAAAAAAAAATGAACAGTAATCTCAATGAGATAGAATAATCTGTCTTTCGAAACATGTTTTTTTTTTTTTTTTCTCCTATGTGCATAGCCGTACATATGATTCTGGAGAGTCTATTGCCGTTATTGTTTTATTTATTTATTTTTTTTTCTTTGCTGTGTTTACCATATTGGGTTCTTTTACTTTACTTTTTACCTAATACTATTCCTTTTTCTTCTTCTTTGTTTACTGAAACGTGTATTTATGTGTGTCATGCAGGAAGGGAAGAGGCGCTGTTTCAGGAGAGAGTAGCCTGCATTAATTGAAGGAAAGAGAAAAGAGTAGAAAAAAAAAGAAAAAGAAATAACCCCATAGAAAATTTGCCTGTGTGTGTTTGTGTGAGTGACCCAGTGAAAGAAATGTCTGTGAATACCAGTGCGATTGAGATCAATAGCTCTGGCCTCCACACTTCTTCCTATCCTGATGGCTCATATGCTTTTAGTGTGGAGGAGGCCATACGAAGTCGCACCGCACCACCACCGCCATCGTCAGCATCGATGAATGGTGGTTTCAGCAAGTTAGCAGTAGAAGGGGAAGCCGATGTGGGGGCAACATCTGCAAGAACAGCAGCTGCAGAAGTTACAGAAAGGGATGAAGAGGGAGAAAGGAGAGGAGAAGAACACCAAGTGCGCCATCGTCCTAATCTTCAACTGCTCCGTGGAAGTGACAATTCTTGTGAGCCATATTATAATGAACAACAACAATACTTTAATGGAATACAACGTCGGGCTCCGCCCACTCCAGTAGAACGCACTGGGAATAATCGTACCAGCTCTATTGGGAGAGAAAGTACTCCTGCGCGACATGCAGAGTTACGCGAACTGCTTGTGACTGCGGAACGGGAATTAGCGGAAGTACGCGAAGAGTACTCTCTTCGTGGCGCCGAAATTGATAAACTCCGCGCAGAACTTGCACGAGAGCGAGAAGTTAACCGGAATTCACAGATTCGATACGATGATGCATTGCAAGAGCTGAGAGAAGAGCATGCAGAGCAAACACAGCGTCTGTTGGATCAAATTTCAGTTCTCAAACGACTCTCAGAAAATGTAATGGATGAAAAAGCAAAACTTACTGAAGAGACGGCGCAGCGCAAGCAGCAACTCCTTGCATTACTGGAACGAGAACGAGATGAAAAGAGTCACATTATGGCGGATTATAGACAACAAACTGAGGCCCTTATAGCGGAACAGGGTCGAGAAATTACCTCGATGCGAAGTACCCTTCAGTTAAGTCGTGAAGAACAGGAACGACTTCAGGCTGAACGTAAAGAACTTGAAGAGAAGATACAAACTCTAGAAGAACAAGTTACCCATCTTGAGAGTACGCTCACAAAAGAACGTACTGAAGCAGATAAACGGTTGCAAGAGATAAGTCAACGTCATGTACGAAAAATAGAAGAATTAACAGCTCAGAATGAAGAGATCGCCGCACGAACTGAACGTGAGGCTAGCAAGCAACAGGAACGACGACAAGAATTAGAGGATCAGCTCCGCAGTGTAGGAGAACGATTACGTGTGCTAGAAGAGTCTCATGCACTGGAGCAGCAAACCCTAAAGGAAACGTACAGACGTGAAGTAGAAGGACTCCGTGAGGAGCTGCAGATTGGGAATGCCCAACGTGAGCAATTGGTAGAACAACATGAGAAAGTAAAACAAAAGCTGTTAAAAAATGAAGAGAAGGTCACACAATCGTTGCGTCAGTCTGTAGAGCAATTACGTCAAGAAAAGGAAACGATGGCGGAAGAAGCGGTGCGACAGCGGGAGGAAATGCAGGAAAAACATTGGGCCAAGGTAAACCAACTTCAAACTGTTATTGAAGGCCTACGACGACAAGTTGCGGATGAGAGTGCGGCACGGAAGGATGCTGAGTCTGAGCGTGACCTCCTCACGGCACGGGCGGATGGCCTTCAGGGTACAGTAAGCCGCCTTGCCGGGGAATTGGAGTCACTGCAGGTGGAGCACCGGACCCGTGAGCGAGCGGCGGCGGCTGAGCGTGAGAGCTGCGTGGAGGAACTCCGCGGCCAACTGCTGGAGCGGGACGGGGAGCTGGCGGCCCTGCGGGGGGAGCTCGCCCAGCGGGAGGAGTCGGCCCGGCGGGACCTCGCGGCGGCGGCGGCAGAACTCGAGCGGGTCCGGGCGGAGGGCCGGCGGGCGGCGGAGGGCGAGCGGGACCGGGCAGGCCGGGAGCTCGCGACGGCGGCGGCGGAACTCGAACGGCTGCGGGCGGAGATTGGACAACTCCACCGAGACGCCGCGATGCGGGAGGGGGCGTGGCAGGACGAACTCGCCGAGATGAGAGAGACACACGAGGAAGATGTACGCCGCATGGATAATGTACTCCATGCACTTCGTGCCGACCTCACACGCGCCCTAGCATCCAAGACAGAGGGGCAGAAAGAAATGGCAACAGCACAGAGAGAGGCTCAGCGGCAGCGGGCCCAGTTGGAGGATGCACTCGCACTCGCAGAAGACGCCCGAACCAAACTCCAGGATGACGCACACTACCGAGAGCAACTGAATAATGAACTCCAAGGCACCGTGCGACTCCTAGCCTCAAAACTCGCAGCTAACGAGGATGACACAAGACGACTGCAGGAGGAACTCACTGACGTGAATACGCGCCTTCATGACGCACACACCCTCCTAGGGAGAAAGGATGCCGCTATTGGACAGCTGAATGCCCGACTCCGCGCGTATGAGGCGAGATCAGGGTCAACCTCCCTATGAAGAACCTCTAACGCTCTTCTTTTTTAGTTATATTGTATTTTTATTTCTATTATTATTCTGTGTGTGTGTGTCTGTGTGTATTTCGATCTTTATCATCATCACGACCACGACCACGACCACCACTCCTACACATACAAGAACACCATTTCTCTCTTTTTTGTCTATACTTGTTCCTTGTTTTTCTTTAGATATATTTCTTTCTCTCATTCCACCCTTCGTGTAACCCCTACTGGTTTCATTTTTTTTTTTTTCCTTTTACTACACACCCGGAGCGGAGTACATGGATAGTAAGAGAGAGGTAGAGTGGCTAAAGAGAGAGAATTAGAGAGGGCATAGAAATAGAGTGCCTTACAAAAGAGGCAACGAATGGAAAACCAAAAGAATCAAATTTATTAGGTAAACATATGAAGGTGTGAAGAAGGGTGGGGGTAAGAGAGAGAAAGAAAGAAAGAGACGTTGAAGTGTCATCAGTCATTGCCTGCAATACCCCCATGTAATATAGAGATAATTTCATATTTAGAGAAACAGCATGTGGGTGTGGGTATGGGATCACTTTTTAATATTCTTTGATCAAGTGAAATGGAGAACGAGTAAAAATTATAAAGAGGATAGGGTGGGGGAAGGGAGTGAGAAATAAATGGTTAGAAAAAAAGTGCGTGGATTGAGTGAGAGAGGTACACACGCATAGACACCGTTGTCGCACTCACTTTTTTTATTTTCTGTCAACACAATCAAAAAAGGAAAAAAAAATCGTATTACACTTCTCCGACTTATCGTCTTTCTATCGTTCTCTTGCCGTAGTAGTAGCTTATGTGATGCTTCTGCACTCTTGATTTTGTGTTTTTTTTTTTTCCTTTTCTTATTTTTTTTTATGAATGATTGTTTTCTTTTGCTCTTTTTCTTTTCTTTTTTCTTTTTTTGTTCTTTTCTTCCTTCTGTGATTGTAAAGATGTCCACGTTGAATCGGCTAAAGTGCCTTGAAAAGCTTGGCGAAGGGACTTATGGCGTGGTGTACAAAGCGAGAGAACTTGCAACCGGGCAGATTGTTGCCTTTAAACGTATGATTATCAATGGTGAGGATGAGGGTGTTCCCGCAACTGCGATACGTGAAGTTTGCCTACTGCGAGAACTAAAGCATGATAACATTGTCTCTCTACGTGACGTACTCTTTGAACCACCTAAAATGACACTTGTCTTTGAGTACTGTGAGTATGACCTCAAGAAGTACATGGATCGCAACCGCAATAAACCAGTACCAGAGTTGATGAAAGAGGTAAAGCAAATCTTAAGGCAAGTACTCGTTGGATTACGCTATATGCATCGGAAAAGTGTTGTACACCGTGATCTAAAACCAGAAAATATTTTTCTTAATGTTGGGAACACGCCTCATGGAATGAGTAAGACCACATTTTCAGAAGGAGTAATAAATTCAAGAAAGAATACTATAGATACCGTTATATCAAGTGCTACATCGCAAAAAGCCAATAATGGAAATGAACCTAACCACTCTCTTAATAATACTAATTTTGATCATGACACTATGCACAACAACACTAGGGATGGAACCACTCTTGAAAATGATCGTGCAAATGTGAATGAGGCTAATGAGAATGATATTAACAGTGATTCTTCTAATTTGGTGGTGAAACTTGGGGATTACGGATTAGCACGAGTAGAAAACATCCCAGTGAAAAAATACTCACATGATGTTGTCTCACTCTGGTACCGTAGCCCTGATGTTATGATGGGGACAGCACTCTATGGTTTCGCTGTGGACATGTGGTCTGTTGGTTGTATCTTTGCAGAGATGGTTACTGGAAAGCCATTATTCAGTGGACGTACAGATGTAGATCAACTTGTGAAGATATTTCATCTTCTCGGTACTCCCACACCAGATAATTGGCCATCCATGATGACTTATCCAAAGACGACTCAACTCTTGGGAGCTGCACAAGAACTCGTACGAAAACAAGCAGCCGTATCTGCCCAAAAACAACAAGTAACACAAACACTACAACGCTCTAATGTATCACAGAAACCAAAAGAACGCCAGCAAGATACAACCCGGGGAAATACTGTAAATCAACCCTCTCGTTCCAATGCTCAAGGTACGGATGAAGATGGTAATAAAGGCATATCGGCTGATATGGATGCGATTCAGAAGAATTTCTACAAATTTCCTCCCGAATTGTGTTTCCAGCCAACTTTTAGTGAATATGTGGAGGTGTCACACTTTCGCGAGCGAGCCGGTGATGACGGTGTGGATTTACTGCAGAAGTTAGTTTGTTATGAACCCTCACAGCGACTAACCGCCCATGAGGCGTTGTGTCATCCATTTATGAGAAATGTGACATCCCGACCACGACGCCCAGTAGACGCGATGTCCACTCTGCTTAGACAGGCACTGGAGGAACATGGCCTATTGGGGATGTCGGAGAAGAATGAATAGTCTATATGTGTACATATAAGTATATGTACGTATGACATGATGTCAATGTTAATAAAAAAATATAAATATAAATATATATGTATATATTTATTTATTTATTAGTCATCATGCCTATTATTATTATTATTATTATTATTATTATTATTATGCAATGTGGTAATGGATGTTGATGTGATAAAAATAGAAAGGAGAGAAATGTATTGTTGTTGTTACTTTTGTTGGTATTATTTCTTTTTTATTGTTTTTTTTTCAAGTTACTGCACTGTCATATTAAGAAGTAAAAGGGGATAAAGAGAGAGAGAGAGAGAGAGGGTGTGTGTATGTGTGTAAAAGAAATATATATATATATATATATATATGCCTGTATGTTTAGGTGCAATAACAGCTCTATCAGAAATGTATTAGTTTTCCTGGAGTAATAAATTCTCCTTTGTTGGTGTTTCTTTCTCTTTTTATCCCACTATTGGTTTACTTTTCTTGTCTCCATCTGTACCATTTAACTGAATAACAGCAGCAATACGTTCCCTTCCCCTAGTGTATATATTGATGTGTTTTCCCTTCTTTCATGGATTCCCTTGTCTTTATTTTATTTATTTGTTTATTTTAATTTTGTTTTCTTTTCCCATTCTTTTCCGACTATTGTGTATCATTCATGTAAATCAACCCAAGAGAACCCCCTATTGTTTTTATTTATTTATTTATTTATTTCTTTTTTTCATAACACACGACATGGCTATGTCTGCCCCCGACTAGAAAGAATTGTTGAGTGAATTAAACATTGATGGGGTTGAGACATTTATATTTAAAAAACAAAAAAAAACTTTGTTTTCCTTTTTCTGTGTTTGTTTATGTTTATGTTTATGCTCTTTTTAGAAATGTGATGATAGAAGAGCCATGTACAAAACGAAAATAAGAAATAAAAAAAAGTAGAATAAGAACTACAGAATATCAGGAACCATTGCCGACAAGATCGTCTATGTGTATCTATTACTCTGTTTACTCCTATTTCTGCTTGAAAATCCCCTTCCACTTTCCACCTCTCTCCAGGAAATATAAAGAAAACTAAAAGAAAATGTAGAAAACGTTTCTTTTTCTTTTTTCTTCTTCTTTCCTTTCTCTCTTCTTTTTATTTTCATTCTATGTTTTTTTTTTTTTTTTTTTTTGTATGCTTCTGTTTCTGCTTGTATACCAATCATGGTTACTAATCTTATAACAGATTGCCCACTGACAAAGAAAGAATTAATCCATCAAAGTAAGGACATGAGTGAGACACAGATCATATATACCTATAGATAGGTATAAATGACTAGTTGGCAAATGATGTTTATATACCTGTTTTTTTTTTTCCTTGATTTGTCTCGTACTTTATTTTTTTTTTTTTCTTCCTTCTTTCTTCTTGTTTCGCTGCGTATCTAATTTTGCATGTTTATATGATCTCTTTTTGTTGTTTTTGTTTTTGTTTTTGTTTTGTGTTTTCCATTTCCTTCTCTTCTTTCTACTTCCACTGTTACTGGTGTGAATCCCACCCTATGGTGTATGCTGTTTGCCTCAGTGGTTTTTTTGTTTTTATTTATTTATCGTTTTTCTTTTCTTCTTTTTTTTTTTTTCTCTTTGTGAACATCGACAACTTTCAAGGTTCCTGCAAAGGAGAATAAGTCATAGGGAAGAAGAAAAAATAAAAATAAATAAAAAAAAAGGGGCAAATACCTTTGTTGATCCGAATATCAACTCTTAAATTACTATTTCTTCATTTATATTAACACAAATATAAGATCGTGAGGAGGGAGACGTTAATATTTCTCTCTTTTTTTATTTATTATTATTAATTATTTATCCTCTCACTTGTGGCTGAGTGATTTCTATACTACACTCGACCTCCTGAGGGAAGACACTGTAGAGTCTTTGTACACCTGTGCGTTTCTGTGAACCACAAAAAGGAGGGGAAGTAGTAGTATTAGTTGTAGTGATAGTGATAGTGATAGTAGTAAAGGAAAAAAGAAAAGAAAAAAAAAAAAACAGCCAAACAAACCGAGAGAGCAAGTCTCTAAACGGTAATTAATAAGAACTAAAAGGACACAATTAAGACTCTCTGAAGTATAAAGAGAGTAGGAGGGATAAACCCAACACGGTGTTCTTATTAGCAACAAGAAGAAATATAAAGAAATACCAATCTAAGGAAAGAAAACAAGTAATTGGTTCTTTTAATCGAAAGAAAAAAATATAGAAAAAAAAATATTTATTTATTTATTTATTTATTTATTTATTTATTTATTTGTATAGACAATAAAAACAAAAGGGGTCTCATCCCACTGCATCCAACAATAACGAAAAAACAAAACGCAAAACAAGAAGAGAAGAACAAAGAACGAATAATAAGAGAAAAAAAAAAAAACCCCAAAAAAAAAGAAAAGAAAGAGGAAATCAGAAATAGTAGGAACAGGTAAAAATGCGAGATCAACGAGCGCAATCTCGCCGCCCTTGGAGGCCTATAAAACGCCGTTGGAAGTTGCGCCTTCTGAGAGGCCGAAAAGTTTTTATTCTTGCCATTCTCCTCCTACTACAATTGGTTTGTTTTCTCGCCTACACATGGCACTCCCGCACAGTTCCATATGGACGAGAGGGCCCTGTTGTCGACAGTGAGGGTCAACGTATTGTCTTCCCAGGCGAAACAGAACCACGGCATTCAGATGATATTACAGTCATCACATCTTTACAGACATATACACATGCAGAGTTGGAGAAGAAATACGCCAATATGGACTTTGTATACACATTTGTAAATGGTACAGAACCCAATCATGCATATCGTCGTAGTGTACTGCGTAAATGTAGTGAAACGATTAAACGATTGGAAGAGGAATATTACGAGAATGGAACCTTTACACAACCATTCTGTTCAGGTGTAAATATGCTACCTCGAGCCAAGACAAACGCGGATATTCTGCGCATCGTACATGGAACGGTAGCCAAGTCCTCCAGTACTCGTGATCGTGAACGGGATGAACTGCGGTATAGTATTCGAAGTGTTGAACAACATATGCGGTGGCATACGGGTCGTCTAATGCTTGTTTCCCCTGGTCATAACCCGTATTGGGTTCACAGACCCAATAATTTTATGTTAAGCGCCTGTATATCTAATAATAAGGAGGAATTACGAGGTCGCCATAATCGTATTACGACTATTCATCAAGATGCTATTATGCCTTATGGTCTTCGCCTTACAGTGGATTCACATACGATTGAAATGCAATTATTCCGTCTACGTAATATGACACCTATTCATGTATTTTTAAATGATGATTACTTTATTAATCGTGATGTAAAAGTGGCAGATCTTCTTAATGAGTATGGTGGTACCTATGTACGTACAGAACGGGGTATGTTACAGAAAGCCATTCGTGCAGATAATGGTAGTTCATGGATTGGTGGTGTTTGGCATACAAATCTCTTTAACGTGGTGGAATTGGATGTGAATGCCCATAATCATCTTCCTTCTAATCTTACCGATCGCTGGAAAGATGCTGGGTATGATGCTGAGCAAAAGATTCCAGTTCCTGGCACAGAGGCCTATATACATACCGCACGTCGATATAAACCGGAAATACTTCCACAAAAGGCATCGGCAAAACGTCCACGTTTCTTCGCCACACATGCTCCTTTTGTATATTGTACAAGGATGTTTGAATACCTAAACACACGGTATGAACGGGAAATTGCCTACAACACCCTTCACAATCGTGGTCGAAGAGCCAATGACTTATTTACACCTTTTGTATATAATGCATTTATTATGGCACGTCCATGGCAAAGTTCTCCACGGTTTTTACCCTATCTTAACGCTGTAAAAATGAGTCGTGAACAGGGAAAAGAACTTCCATCTCCTCTGAAGCTTGCCTTGGATAACAATGATGCCTGTGCCCCTGCCACACTTCTGCGAAGACCAGCATCAGAAGCGGCTTTTGCAAAATTTGTTGATGATATAGAACGTAATAAAAAGTCAATTCAGGATTTAAAAGAAAGGAATCCATTATTCTTTAATATAAATGATGGTTTTAGCGCTCCCAATAGTACTTCCCAACTTCAAGATTTCCTTGCAAACCTATTTTTCCAACCTGTACGAGTAGAGCGTTCAACGGAATCCAATATTCAGGAAGACTATGAAGAAGTTTACAAATCTCTGATGGAGTTGCCTATTGTCATTTTCGCTTCCTACAGTGAGGCATTCTGTCCGCTCGTCCGTAGTCTACAACTTGCCCTTCCAGATCATGAGGGAATGATATTGTTAGTACGGGACACTCAATTAGATAAAGAAGGTGAAAGTGATGATCTCGCCGCGGTGCGGAAACGTGTAAATCATCGCGTGATGAGTGCAGTACCTGTTACCCAGTGTACATACAATTCAAAAGTACAACAAATCACACTCGGAGAGTGGAGAACACTTGGAGAAGAAGTACTTGATGCTATTGATTCCCTCAAAGCGAATAAAGATATATCTGTTCCACTCCCTGGTGATTATATCGGTGGTTCGGATGTACGTGTAGCCGCTATATCCATTGATGCACGTACACGGCATCCACTAGATACTATTCAAGCTGTCTCCCACGCTATTCAAGTTCCAGGGCAGACCATTGCCCTTGAGGACTTTGTACCCTTTCCTCTCAGTGAGGGGGGAGAGTCTTTCTTGTTACTATCACTTGAAGATGCGAATCGCAAAGTGGTGCATTGGGTGCATGGGGCATCGGAAACGGATCTGCTGTTGACATTTCCCCTACCAGTACCAGCATATGAGGATCTTGAAGCGAAGGTGAAGTGGTCAGCATGAGATGATTGAGTGTTTAACGACTATATATATATATATATATATATATATATATATATATAAATGAATTAAAATCCTTTCCAATATTTAATAGCATACCACCCATACACATACACATATACACAAATATCATAACTCAAAATACAAAAAAAGACACATAGAACATTTTCTCTTTATCCTTCTAGTGCACCTTAAGAAGAGAAAGGGAGGAAAGTCGGTATAGTTTTTTTTTTTTTTTTTTTTTTTTTTTTTTTTTTTTCACATGTTCTTCTTCACAAATATCATAACTCAAAATACAAAAAAAGAAACATAGAACATTTTCTCTTTATCCTTCTAGTGCACCTTAAGAAGAGAAAGGGAGGAAAGTCNAAAAAAAAAAAAAAAAAAGAAATGGTTGAAGATGGGAGGAGGAAAGGATGGAAAAGGGAAAAGAATGGGAACTGTTACCACTCAAAGAAAATTAAAATATATGTATGTACAATGGTTTTTGTTTCTCTTTTCTCTAATGCTGGTTGTTTCTAACTCCCTTTTACTAATATTATGTTTACTTTTATTATTATTATTATTATTATTATTATTATTATTATTATTATTATCAATAACACGGGGATCCGTGTTCATTGTTTATTTTATTCACTGGTGTATATGCGTACGTATGCGTATGTGCATCCCATCATTATATCAATGTATATTTTCTTATTATTAAAAAAAAAAATTGTTAGATACTCTCTGTGGAGTTGGAGAATGATTACGAAGAGATTCATCTTATCTTATATTTATCTGGTATATATATACATATATATGTATATATCACGTTTTTCATTTTGGTTTTTTTTTTATTTTGGTTTTCTCTACACACACACACACTCTCTCTCTCTCTCTCTCTGGTTTTTCTCCTTGTAACGTTACTCCTTCCTTTCTTTTCCTTCCTTCCTTCCTTTTTTTTCCACTTTTGAGAGTGTCTTGTTTGTAAAGATTTTCTTTCTTTCCTTTTTTTCCCATCCCTTTTTACTATTACTCTTCTGTAGTGCGCTCTACTTTGTCTACCTGTCTTTCCTTGTATTTCATATGGATTATTCTTTTTTTTTTCATTGTTTCTTTTTTTTTTTTCTTGTGTCTTTCCACAGCTAGAAAGAGTGAGAGTAGAAGAAGAGAAGAACAAGTGTTATAACACCCCCCAAAAAAAGAAAAAAAGAAAGAAAAGGAAAAAAAAAAAGAGTAAAGCGCCAAAGTAAGAAGAAGAAGAAGAATAAAATGTCACAGGGAGAACAACAAGCGGCAGCCCCAAGTGGAGGAAAAGTGACATTTCGTATTATTCTTACCTCTGAGCGGACTCAACCATACCGTGTGATCAGTATTGCTGAAGAGGCCCCTCTCACCGCTGCCCTGCGCTTTGCCGCTGAGGAGTTTGGCATCGCATCTGTGGACTCCATGGCAGCCACAACAAAAGATGGAACTGGGATTAATCCTGCACAAACTGCAGGAAGTGTGTTTATGAAGTATGGACAGGAAATTCGTTTAATCCCCCGTGATCGTGTGGGATGTGCTTGATCTCTGTTATTATGAAATGGGAGGAGGGGAAGAGAGAGAGAGAGAGAGAATAAGGACTTTTTAAAAGGAAAAAAATTTTTTTTTGTTTATTCTGTTTTTTTTTTTTTTTTGCAAAGGAGTGAGAATGAGCAAAGGTATATGTAAAAGAGAAAGAAAGAAGGAAAGAGATTGAAACTATACAGATATAGATATATATCTAATTTCTTCTTTTTTGCTTATTTATCTGCGGGTGTGTCTATGTCTCTTTTTTCGATACGTGTCTATGGTGCAGCTTCTACGTGTTACCATTTCATGTGAAGAGGAAGGAAAGAAATTATTCATCAACCCTTGACAGGTAGATCAACTCTTCTTTGTCTTTATACACTGCAATATTCCTCCTGTGTGTACTGTTCTTTTTTTTTTCCTTTTTTTCTCTCTTTTGCCCATGTTTTTTTCTTTTCGAGAGAGTGTGTGTTGGCATATGTATTCGATATCTTTGTCTAGTCTTTTTTTGTATTTCGCATGGAATCGCGAGCGTCTTTTTTCGTTATTCTTCTTCTTCGGTTGTTTATTTTCTCTTTTCTTTCCTGCCGTAGAAAGGAATAGAAAAAAGGAAAAAAAAAAGAATAA
>NW_021639852.1:227469-240123 GCF_002087225.1 Trypanosoma theileri | reverse complement strand
TATTTATTTATTTACAGAGAAGGTGATTAATATCATCATCTGCTCCTGGTGTTGTTCCTTCTTTCTTTATTCTTGTTTTTCTTTACACCATGACACTCTCTCCACAGTGGTCTAACGCCGTTGTGGTCCGCTCAGAGGATGGAACGATCGTCCAAACACAACAGAAACGCCCGGCGGCAGGCACTTCGGCGTCTTCCTCTGCAGGTCCACGGCCCATCATTGTGCGGCCGCGGGATCCTCGTCTCTTTACAGCCGCAGCTGCAGCCTCAGCGGCTTCTCAGCAGAACAGCAATAGTGGCGATCCTGCGGGAATCTCCGGTAGCAGTCATAACAACAGTAGCGGAACACCATTCCTGGCATCCCTGTTGGTGGGGCGAGATGTAGTAGAGACGTTTTGGATTCCCGATCCAAAGCGAAATGAAATGGGATTGTTAGAGTCTATGCATCGCCGTACGGCGGCCAATCGCACACATGTACTGCTGCAAAGTCGACCATTACCGGAACTACAGTTTAACTTTTCCACTTGTACAGGTGATAATATTGATCTTTCCCATGAGGCATTCCGTCTCTCCAAGACATCAATGGCCATCTTGCAGATGGAACGTAATTTGTCTGATGGAGCTGAAGTTGTCATGCGGTTTGATGCCGATCCTCATGGGACGACAAGTGGAAGTAACAGCAGCAATCATAATCATAATAATAATAGTGGTAGTGTAAATCAAGCACGTTCTCGTCCAGGTGGTATTTCTGGTAAAGTCTTTAAAGATCAACTACGGAATGGTTTACGTTCTCTTCATGAGGAGGAATATTATCTGGTACGATATCGTGATTACAGTCAATGGGCAGTGCAGCAGTACAGTGAAATTGCAAAAAAAGATCATTTCTGGGGTAAAAAATATGTAGAACAGTGTTTTGCCGTTCACGTGGGAAAAGAACCTGGAGAACTCATTCCCATTACAGAGGCACAATTCCTCTTTGGTGTGGAACTTCTTCAGCGTTATTTACTGGAACAGGTAGGTATGAATACCCCTCAAAATATTAATTACACCTCTTTAAGCAAAGATCAATTTCGATCTCTTGGGGTTATTCTCGGTGATGGTATGCGGCCTGTTGGTGTGGAAGGCGAGGAATATCAACGCCAACGTCGTGAAGAAGAAGAAGAAGCGGAAAGAAGACGGGCCGCAAGTGCTAATGCCAATATCTATGTACCTCCCAGTATCTGGGATTGGACTCCAGGGGCTATAAAGAAACGTATTAATCATCAATTACAATCGCATTATCAGGCACTTGGACGTTTTGTGGTTCGAAGTACGGTGTTGGCTGTGGGTGTATATATAGTTTGGTCGTATGTGCGGCGGGCCCTTCCGCAGAGTCCCACTTCAGATCCACGACCTGTACAAAGAAACCGGCGAAGTAATAATTACTATCCAGAGGATACAGACGCATTTACGCCTAGTGGATTATTTCGTAGTGTTTTACTGGGTCCAAAGGAAGTTTTTGACTACCTTTTGGCTCCTGCTAAATAAAGTCAGTCTTTTTCTTTTCTTTTCGTTGTGTTGTGTTGTTGGCGTTTTTCTTTTTTTTGCGCGGGTGTCTCCCAATGTGCGTTTGTTCTTATTTCTGTATGAATGAGAGAGCGAGAGCGAGAGAAAGAGAAAATGTGAAGAGTAGAAGAGATAAGAAATGTAGGGATTTTATTATAGATGATGTTCTCTTCTCTCTTCAAAATTCTTTCATTGTTTATTATTATTATTATTATTATTATTATTATTATTATTATTATTATTATTATTATTATTATTTATTCTTCTTAATAGAAGAAGGAATCACGGCCTGTAGTGATGGAATATTGATACTCTGCTGTTTCACAGTCTTCTTTGATTTCATTATTTCGTAGATATGCTGGTATTGCCCTATTTCACCACACCTTATATATGTGATGAACGCGTAAATAATACTTGTACTCATATAATGACTATTTCTCCAGCAACGCAATAAGAAGAAGAAAAAAAAGAAAAGAAAACGAAAGAGTCATCCATAACAGAGAGCTTCACCCATACACTGGGTGACAAATGCAAATACGGAAGAGAAATAAGATAAACTCTCTCTCTCTTTCTCTCTAAAAATAGGGGTGTATATAAACCTCTCTCTCTCTCTCTATATATATATATATATATATATATATGCATGCATTCCCCATTTTTTCTATTCTTTTATTTTTTTCTTTCTTTCACACGTACACACAATTATATCCAGATTGCTTAGTAAACGTAGATTAGTCTTTCAACCAGACATATATATATATATATATATATATATATATACAAACACACAAACAGTCAAACACCTACCTAACCTACATACCTACTCATATTCCATCAATCCATCCATCATGTCTGCCACAGCTGCAGTGGAGCGGCCTGCGCCTTCTGTGTTGCCCCCTGCCTATCAATATGTCCCCGCTCATGTGATTCGCCGACAGCCCCGCGTAGATGTGGTGGAGTTGGATATTCCAAGTGTATACCAGTCAGAGGCCACAGAGCTCAGCACCGCCGTCTCCACCCCCCGCTCACTCGCCAAGATGCGGGAATCCCCAACAAAGGGAAGTACACACAAATCAAAGAAACGCTCCAGCTTTGAATCTAGAAAAATGGCAAGTTGGGTCACCACCACCACAAACACGACCGTCTTTCTCCCAACGGCACGAATACAGGTGCGATCCGTGCCGGAAATATTACCACCATCTCCCTCACCACAACCACAACCACAGCAGGAGTATTTGTATGGTGGAATGAGTAGTGATTCTCGTACGGATTCCATTCCTTTAATCACATCTGGAAGTGTAGGTGGGACGCAAACGCATAGGGCAGAAGGTAAAAAAGCCCGCGCTTCATCCTTTACACACTTTTAGAGTAGACGATATGATCTCTTTAACAATATTGATGACTGGTAAGGTGAACCGGGAGAGAGGAATGCAACAAGTGGAGAAATAAAAATTCTTTAAAAAAAAGAAAATAGCAAAACTGTAAGGATATAAATAAATAAATAAATAAGTAAATATAAATATGTGTGTGTGTTTTGCGTCTCTGTATATGACCATATTCTATAAACACTGCACGCTGCTGCCTGTAGGATAATGGGGAAAAGAAGATTCAGTTCTCTTCCTTATTGAACTTATTCTTGACTCACTCACTCACTCTTTCTCCTTATTGTAGTCATAATGAAGCAATCCCAAAGTGGGTAAAAAAAAAAAAAGAACTGACAGATATATATTAAATCTGTACCCGATTTAATTAAGTATAAATGTGAAGAATGATGACAAGAGCTGTGTGAACAAGATTTGTATGTATGTCTCTTTATAAGTGTTTGTAGTCGTGTGGACTTTTGCCACAACTGCGTTACTGTATTATTATTATTATTATTATTATTATTATTATTATTATTATTCATTAGCGAAAGAGAGAAAGAGAGGGAGGAAGCATTTTTCTTTGGTACTTCTTCTTTTTGTTTTGTTTTTTTCCGCATGGTAACACCTTTGTTTTCCATTTCTGCATTTCCTTTTTAGTGTACTTGTATCTTCCAGTGGTGGTTGGCGTATTTTGCCTATTAATGTGAGTAGACAGAGAACCATTTGATCTTTGTTACTGTGAACTGCTGTCAGTGTTGAGTGTGTTTCTTTTCTTTTTTATTTTTCGCCAATTCCATTCTACTGACTGCATACGTACATTACAAACGGCTTTTTGCATTTCATAGTGTAGATATTTTAATTTTTCTTTTTTTGCTCTTCTCACCACCGTTTGCGGTCTCTTTTTTGTTTTTTGTTTGTTTGTTTGTTTAAATTCTTTTTCTTTCCTTCTCATCTCTGTGTGTATGATTATGAACTCTATTTCATTTTTTTTTTTCTATTTCATTTTTTCCTGGTGGTTTTTTCCTTCATTTTTTTGTATAAGTGCGTAAAATAGAGAAAAGTGGCAGAAATAGTAATTACGCCAAATACATCAACGGAAATAAATAGACTCGCAAGTAAAGGTCTACAATAAAAAAAAAGTCCATACAGAAAGCCGAAGAGGAAAAAAAATAAAAAAAAAAAGAAAGAAAGTCAAAAAAAAAAATAAAAAAAAAGGAATTAAAGGCAAAATAAATAAATAAATAAATAAATAATAATAACGACGATAAAACAATAACACCGCGAAGGATCTCAAAAATCTACCAGAGGAATGGCTTCGGTACAGCAAAGTCTGGGCGGATCTCCCAGCAATATCTCCACCTTATCCCAACACTCTAAACGACAACGATATCATCATCATCCTCAACAAAATCATCATAATCAACATAATCAACAAGAACAACCGGAACCGGAACCAGGGAAAATTTACCATCTACACAGAGTACCGCGAGTGGATGTGGTGGAGATGCAAATTCCTGTGGTGAGTGCAAACTTCCCACCCACTCGTGGAGAAATTAGTACCAAAGAGTCGGGTCTGTTGCCAACCTTGGAACGCGGTACAATACCGGGAGTCTCATTTGATGATTGCAATCTCTCAACAGTGGGAAGTGCCAGCATCGCATCTACACATCGTCGTATGAAAAAGTACACAACAACTACCATCACAACCACCACAATCACAAAAATTATACTTCCACATATGAGTCAGGTACTTCCATCCGATGGTAATAACCGATTGCCTCCAGAGAAGATATTAATGTGTATTGAGGGTCAGGGAAGTGGGAATGTTCCCAACTTAAACAATAGTGATAATGTTGGAGGCTCTCAACTCCAAAACGGTGATGGACATATCTATTCACGTAATTCTGAGCAACAACAACAGTTGGAATGGGGCGGTGAAACTATGCCTGCTTCTAATGAGACTCCGTTGAGAGCAAATCGTCATCAGGGCCAGAATCTATCGAATCCAAACAACAGCAGTACTCAAGAAAGCTCCGATTCACCAAACAGCCACGATGGCGGTGCCTTACCATCAGGGCAGTTGGTCCCACGCGCAGAGCCATTACTTCCGCAATTGCAGGTGCAGCAACCTTGGGTATTTAACCATCAGACCGTTAGCAAAACGACCTCCGTATCTCGTCAGCCACCTTCCCTCTCCTCAGTTCCGAGAAATGAGAAACAGGGTACATCATCTAATGGTAGAGAAGTATATGGGGATTCCCAGAACACGGGTACCCCACCTCATTCACAATATCTTCTCAACAATCCTGCTCCAGGTGGTAATGAGAAGATGGGTGAAAACGAGCAGCAGCCATGGATTCTAAATGAAGAAAAAACCCAGACGGAGTGGCATATTACAGATTAGTCTTTTTTTTTTTTACTTATCTATGGTATATATATATATATATATACTCTATTCATCGTTTCTTTTTGTACGATTATCTTCTGTATGGTATTTTCTTTTCCTCTACCCTTGCTCTTCATCTTTACTTCAAAGAGAAAGAAGTTAAAGAAGAAAAAAAGGGCTAAAATCAAAAAAAAATAAAGAAATAAAAAAAAAAAAAAGAAAGCATGAGAAAGAAGAAAAAAGGAAAACCGATTAACTGTATTTTGACAGGATAATCTGATTGAATTTGGGAATGGATTGTATAGGGACTAAAGGAGGGGAGGGGGGACCAAGAACGGCAAAAAAAAAAAAGAAAAATGACAGTTTCATCGTCTGTCTTTTCCTTCCCATTGTTGTTTTTTTTTTTTTTTCATGTCCTATTATTTATTTTTGACAGTTTTTATTTTCTGTTTTCATTGTTGATATCAGGTAGGGGAATGGGTGCGGGGTTTTTTTTTTTTGCATTTTCCGACGAGGTAAAGCACAACAACAACAAAAAAGAAAGTGTTTTTTTTTGTTTGTATATATATCTCTCTCTACCGGTGCCCCTTCTTCTTAGGAGAGTTAAAGCAAAAGGTGGAAATATGTTTTCTTGTTGCTCTTTAGCATCTGTATAAAAAAAAAAAAAAGAAAAAAAGCGATTTCCACCACTCCCCCCACCCCCTTCCCATTCTCTCTGTTTCTCTATTTGTTTATCTCGTACATACTCTCTCTTTTTTGTATTGTCATTGCAATATATTACACTAGGTGTACGCTATCTACTTCTTTCTTCACGTTTTTTTTCTTTTTTTTTTGTGTGTGTACCTCTGTTTTTATCTGTTTGCTGTTTCCTTCAGAGAGAACCATGCATTCTGTTGAGTTAATTTGTTAGTTTGGCTGTATTTATATATATGTGTATGTGTATGTGTGTATGTATGAATTTTCTTCTTAAAGGAAAAAAAAAAAGAAAAAATGTTTCCTCCTTCTTTTCCGTCGTTCTTTGGTGAATTCCAAATCATATATATATGAACTCTGTAGGACGAGATATAATCTTTTTGTGAGAGTTCATTATAAACAGAGTGTATAGTGACCACTACACGGGATGGACGGAAAAAAAAAAAGAAAAAAGAAGAAGCAACAAAAAGAATGAAAGAAAATAGGTACTCTTATTCACCTACCAAATGCATACGTTCTGTGCGTTTTATTATTATTATTATTATTATTATTATTATTATTATTATTATTATTATTATTTTCCTTCTTTCTTTTTGAATGCGGAAGGCAGGACCTATTTGTGGGTGGGGTGCATTGCTCCTTTCCTTTTGTATATATTTCTTTCATACTCCCCCTATTAGTGGTAGAGATGTGTAGTTAAAAGTTGAAATGCATAATGGTTGTATTCTAGAAAAAAAAAAAAAAAAACTGACAGCATTTGCTGAATTGTTTTGTTGTTGTTGTTGTTTCTTCGCGTGTTTTTTTTTTTTTTTCTTTTGTCTGAGATACATCTTCTTTCTCTCATTTTTCTTGTTTTGTTTTTCTTTCTACTATTGATATTCTAGACACATAGGTAAAAGTAAGATAAAGGAAAGAAAAAAAAACTCTTTTCCTCTCTCTCTCTCTCTCTCTCTTTTTTATTCTTATTTAATTAAATATAATCATCATCCTGACGTGCTTATTTATTTTTTTTTGTTTTTTTTTCTTATCAAAACACATTTGGGGTGCTCTATTAATAGAAATTAAAGAAAAGTGATTTGAAAGGGGGGAGGGAAACACATAAATGATCACCACTGGTATTATTGTTGCTATTGTTGTGGTTGTGGTTCTCTTTGTTGTGACTGTATGTATTGCAGGGTTTTGTTTCTACAGGAAAAAAATCCTTGCTAAAAGAAGTCAAAGAAGAAGTGTAAACTCAGATTTTCCTACTAATGTTAATGATGACCATAAGAAGGATACTAAATCCCAAGATGGTTCCAATAATCTACAAAAACAAACAAAACCACCCTATTTCCCTAATAATACGGACTCCAGTAGTTCAAGCAGTGGTCTTAGTGGTTTTACTTCAACTGATTCTTCTGATGTTTCTACTAATGCTGAGAATGATAAATCAAAGTCACTTTTAAAGTTATGGTCAGAGGTATTATCTACAACAACTTTTGGACCCCTTGTGGAGTCTCTCGAAGGAAGTAGTTCCTCAAGTTCTTTATCTGCTCCCCATGTAAAGACAGAGAAAGTAATATATGAACGGGAAGAGAGAAAAGAATCACTGGGTGAAACAGAATCCCTTTATTCTTTGGTGGAAACATCAAGAAGAAGGGATAGAGCTTTTTCAAGGAACAAAGAATATACGGCGGAATATCGCAAAGGTGACAAAACACGGGATTTACATCCTTCTGTGTTTGATGATGTTTCATATTCACAAAGACAGCTTGTTTTCTTCGATATTCCGTCGGGATCTGACAATTTGGATGGGTTCACCTTAGGTGAAACCCAAAGTACTGCAGATGGAGAGGGAGATAGATTTGGTATTGAGAGGGAACTCACATTGTCAAATTCCCCTTCAGACTTGCTGTTCACACCTGTTGTATTATTGGTAAAGGATGGTAGTATTGGTGGTAATGATGAAAAATATGAAAAGGAAGAAAAAGAAAAAGAAGAAGAAGGCACCTCAGTGGATATTTGGCAATATGGTGACTCAGTAAACGAAATGAACGAACAAGGGTATTCTTCTCGTTATGATTTATCTATGAAAGGTTCCTCTTCTTTGATGGAAAAAAAGACCACATTGTCTTTTGATACTCCAATGGTGGGAATTTTTCTGTTGGGTAAATCCTATATGAGAGAGAAGGAAAAAGCAAGAAGAAACACTACTGTTAATAAACATTTCTTCCATAATCTACAAGGAGCGGCGCAAGCACCTTATGGAGGTGTATCGCCTAATGGACCCTTCTTGGGTAAAGATGATCCTAACATGGATTCTTTCCCAGTAATCATAAGTACAAAAAAGAATGAAGATTCTTTTAATGTTTTTTATGATTCAACAACAAGTTTTTCCGATTGTTTGATATGGAAATCCCCCAATTCTGCAGATAAGCAAGATGGGAATTGGCTTTCTAAACTTCCAAGTGAGAAAAAAAATTCTTCCAATTCACTATGGTCCTTCAGTGATATGTTATCAAATAGCAGGAGAATTAATAGGTGGGTGAGGATGGAAAATTACTACAATCAGGGTTGTGCAGATATCATACCTTCATCACCTCGTGAAAGACTGAGTATTGAGGATGGAGTCTCGCAGGAAGGTTCCATAACATCCGATCCTTACATGCTATATTTTTGTTGGTATGATCCATTTGATGTTAAAGGCGAAAGGGATCCTCGAAGAGAACCTTAAAAATAAAATAAAAAGGAGAGACAGGGGTTAGTAAACTAGGGCAATTATTTCTCTGAAATGGACCATCTCTCGAATCTGATAATACAACGCTTTCTGATGAGGAGGTTTTACACCGAATCCCAATCCAAAAGAACCTTAGAAAGGAATTGGGCTGCGTAAGGGAAGAATAAAGTAGGGAAAGGGGGTAGGGCCTGAGTTGATTACATACCCCTTGAAGTGATCATTTTTTTTTTAATGACTTATAACGACTTTTTTTTTATTCCACCCTTTCTTTAAAAAAAAAAGAAAAATTATTATTTTTTTTTTTTCTGATAGTACAAAAACTCTATCATTATTTACTGACATAGTAACTTTTCCCTGCGGGTGATTTTTTATTTTTTTATTTATTTACATCTTCTTACCCCCCATGTTGTGGTTAGAAACGTTTCTTCACCCTACTAACATTTCAATGTAAGGTCAGTTTGAAGGTACGCTTTCGTTTGTTTTTCATTCTTTGTTTTTTTTTTTTTTTTTGATTCCATTCAAAAGAAGTATGTATTTTACATTCTTTTTTTTGGACCATTTACTTATCTCTCATTTATTTGTATTTGTGTTTCTCTTTAAGGTCATCTCCCACTTTACCCTTCCAAAAGGCGGAAAATGGGGCGACCCTTTGACAAGGTAAACGGGAAGAAGGTCTTTATTGATTTTTTTATTTTATTTTATTTTTTTTTCCTGTACTTCCGGCGTTTTGTTTTTCTGTTTTTATTTTTATATTTATTTTTTTCTTATGGTCGCATCGGCGGATTCCCTCTGGAGGCTTATGGGGTTGCAATTGATTGGTTCTTTTCGAAGTTCAGAAAAAAGGGGTTGGAGCGACAAAAAAAAAATTGTATGCTTGTAAACTGATTTCCCTATGTTTTTTTTTTTTTTTGTTTTCCTTTGCTGGGATTTCAAATTAGGCATCAAAAGAAAAGTAATTGTAAAGGTTTTTTTTTTTTTTTTTTTTTTTAGAAAGGGTGGCGCCGGCAGGTCTGTAAACATCGAATGCGGGAAGGGGGTGGGGGGTCTGGACCGGCGCCGCGGGGCCCCTCCGCTCGGATGGAGGGGAAGAAGGGCCCCCAAATTGGGGGAAAGCGAAGGCCGGCACGGTATTTTTCCCCACGATGCCCGGAGGGAATGGGGGGAAAAACGAAAGGAGGACGCCGGCAACGACACAACGGCGGGCGCCGAAAAAAAAAAAAAAAAATCCGTTCCCATGAAAAAAAAATGGAAAAATTCCAAAAAACATCCGTGACAGGACTCGAACCTGCAACCCTCTGATCCGTAGTCAGATGCTCTTCCATTGAGCCACACGGACCCAATCCACTACCTAGGAAAATAAATTTAAGGTTAATGCACATTTTTAGAACAGAGTAGAAAAGGGCAAAACCCGACAACGAGCCTCGAGCATTGCGCACGAAGACTGGTTGCCGGGTTTCATCCTTTTTTTTCCTCATCCTCACTCTTTTTTTTCTCTCAAGTTCAAAGTCCCTGAGCATGATATTTCAGGCCTCAAGGTTCAGCGCCTCGGGAAGTAAAGTGCCCCTCGAGCCCCGCCGAAGCGAAGCACGCCGCCCATGCATTTCCCCCCATTTGAAGAGGGAATTTAAGCGTTTGTGTTGGCGCCGTTTTGTTTTTGGTGTGCCCCGAAAATTCTTCTTCCCACTTTCGCCAAAAGAGGAAAAAAAGGGGAGAAACAACATTCTATTGCCGCAAACAATTCGCTCCCCACATTCTCAAATACATCCTCATATATTTCCCTGATAGTTTTTCGCCGCGCAAATAAAAAGAACTGGCGAAATGGAAGTGCGCTGGGGGGCCCTTTTAACCCGCAATCCCGTCAAGGCGGCGGCGGGGATTGGGTTGAATTGGCCTTCAAAAACCTCCATTTTTACACTGTTAGAATGAAAAAAAAATAATTTTACGAAACATTTGATTCCATTACAAAAACATTTGCATAATAACTTAAGACCCTTGACGATTCTTCTCTCAAGCTGTCAAAAAGAAAAAAAAACACCTCATACTAAAAGAAAATACTGTTTTCTAAACAATCCTTTCCTCATGCTGACGTCTTGGCATCGTTAAAAAAGACTACAAGCTGTGCATCCTCTGTGTCGTCTTGTGCCGCCACTTCATTTCCTTCTTCTTCCTCTTCCTCTTGAATTTGTCGCTTTCGGTGGTAGCAACAGTAAATGGGTATGCCAATGGCAGCGGCAATAGGTATCACAGAAAAGGAAAAAAGTAGAGCAGCAGGTAAAGTATTGCCATGGTAGGACGCAATAAGAAGACCAGCACCATACGTGATCATCACCGCGGCGCAAACGACGAGGACCGCGTCTGTCAGCACAAGTCCCGAGAGAAAGACCCACTTAGGCGCCCTCTGGCGGAAGCAGCAACATAGCCATAGAGTGAGTATGGTAGCAACAAGTGCCACCACTCCGAAGACCACAAGAAGGACTCCCTGCATTTGACCCTTTCTTATTACAGGATCCTCGCCTTCAGAAGTGATGCATAGTGGCAGTATGCCTAAGACCAGCAACGCATCGCCACCTCGGAGAATAAGAACACCCACCCAGTGCGACCAAAACGTTGCGACAGATGGTAGATAACGCCATTTTTTTTTTTTTTCCTTTACTTGCAGAATACTCTCCTCGTAGACCAAACTCAAGAGAAAAAAAAAGACGCAAGAGAACGAAATGAGGACAGGAAATCAAACATACTTCCCACACCACCCACTGCAGCCGAGAAGGGTACACACCAGCACACGGACTAGCATTTTTCCCCTCCCACTCCACTTTGTTCTTCCACACTTCCCTCAGTCACTGGACATGATGTTTCGGGCCTCGGGGCCCAAGGTGGCCCCTCAAACCCCACCCGAAATCAAGCATGCCGATCATGCCAACCCATGCATGTACTCCCATTTGAAGAGGGAAGAAAAGTGTTTGTGTTGGCGCTGTTTTGTTTTTGGTGTGCCCCGAAAATTCTTCTTCCCACTTTCGCCAAAAGAGGAAAAAAAGGGAGAAACAACATTCTATTGCCGCAAACAATTCGCTCCCCACATTCTCAAATACATCCTCATATATTTCCCTGATAGTTTTTCACCAAATAAATAACAGAACTGACAAAATGGAAGTACTGCGAAGCCCTTTTAACCCACCGATCAAGGGGATGTAGGCCCTCAAAAACCTCCATTTCCACACTGTCAGAATGAAAAAAAATAAATTTACCAAATAATTAACGTCAGTACAAAAATAGTTTTACACAATAACACTGAGCTTGACCATTCTTTTCGCAAGCTGCAAAGAATAGTCTAAGCCTTACTTTCACATTAAAATAGAAGAAGGACAGAAAAGGAATAATAATATTTTACTGTCAAAAACCTTGTATTCCCCGCATTCTCAAATACATCCCCACATATTTCCTTGATAGTTTTTTACCAAATAAATAAAAAGAACTGAAAACATGAAAGTATGCTGAGAGGCCGTTTTAACCCGCAATCCCGCCGTGCCGGTATAGGTTTAAGTTGGGTGGGGAGAGGGGCCTTCAAAAACTCAACTCTGTCGACTGTCAGAAATGAAAAAATAAATAATTTTACGAATCATTTAATCTCAGTACAAAAATAGTTTTGCACAACAACACTGGGCTTGACCATTCTTTTCGCAAGCTGCAAAGAATAGTCTAAGCCTTACTTTCACATCAAAAAAGAAGAGGGACAGAAAAGGGAATAATAATATTTTACTGTCAAAACCTTGTATTCACTGTTTGCAAAAACACATTACGATATTTTTTCCCGACGGTTTTTCTCTACAAAAAAAAAGAACTGACGAAATGGAAATGTGCTGATAGGCCATTTTAGACCACCCACCGATCAAGGCGGTGTAGACCTTCAAAAACCTCCATTTCCACACTGTCAGAATGAAAAGAAATAAATTT
>NW_021639852.1:176405-226234 GCF_002087225.1 Trypanosoma theileri | reverse complement strand
TTTCACATTAAAATAGAAGAAGGACAGAAAAGGAATAATAATATTTTACTGTCAAAACCTTGTATTCACTGTTTGAACAAACACATTCCGATATTTTTTCCCGACGTTTTTTTTTACCAAATAAATAAAAAGAACTGAAAACATGAAAGTATGCTGAGAGGCCGTTTTAACCCGCAATCCCGCCGTGCCGGTATATGTTTAAGTTGGTTGTGGAGAGGGGCGCGGCGGCGAGGAAACCAGGGAACAAAAAAGAATGCCAACAAAGAAAAGGACAGGCAACTCCTTCAGGAGAAACAATAAATGTAACAAGGTGTATCTACAGAATCAATTGAAACGCCACATCTAGAAAAAAAAAGTAATTATAAGCACTGCATATTATAATGCAATAGAAATAATAATAGTTTAAAAGAGTTTTTTCTTGGGACCACATGGGCCTCTCTCGACATCTCTCAACTATTTCGTATATGTTTCTGCCATGCCTCTTGCCTAACTAAAGAGAAAATAAAACAAAAAAAAAAGAATGTAAAGGAATGATAAATGAAATAGCATGGCACTTGACGTTTCTACAAAAATAAACAGAGCAAAGCGCAGGTTTATTCTTCAATTGCAGCGTCACACACAACAATGCAGAGAAAAATACCATTACATGTACTTTTGACCCTTGAGCTAGAAACACACCCCAAGGTGCACGATAAACCAAACCAAACCAGATACAATAAAAGAATAAAAAGAAGTAATAGGCAATAAGCATGCGTCAATCAATAGCCTGATTCATTCCTTCTAACGAGAAAACGCATTTACAAGGAAGTAAAGGTTACAGGGGCTTTGGTCGTGTAAGAAAATAGTCAAACGGTTATCACGAACACAATCACAAACTTTAATACTAATAATAATAATAACAATAATAATAACCAAGCCCAAACTCTTCCTGAGCGTTCCCTTTGAAAAATATGTTTTGGGAAACACACACACACACAGAGAGGAAAAAAAAAAAACCAATACAGAAGGACGAAAAACTGTGATGAAATATATGTGAACTACACTTAAAAAAAAAAAAAAAACTGATGGAAACTGTGAAAAATAAAATCAAAATACAAACACAACAATCATCCACGGGTGGTGGGGGAAGGAAGAGGATTTCTCAGCCATAATAGGAGAGAGTGTCCGGATTTTCCTTCTGCATAGGAACATCCGCTGCTCTCCAAGCTCCAAGGGTGTAAGTGACAAAGCGACGCAGTTGTGATATACTAACATGTTGCGCCAGAGTGTCTTCCCTTGTTAAGATGGATACAACTTCACGAACAGCATTACGTCGAATACTTGAACTGATGAATCCCTTTCCCTTTGGCAAGGACAATTGTTGAAGAAAGTATGCGAGAGAAGGGGCTTCAATAAGCGGCATCCACCGAGGCTTAAAAATCTTTTCATTCTTATCATCTGCAGCAGCAGCAGCCACCGTTTCACACCATTGACGCATCGCATCAAACTGTAGAAGTGTTTCCCACAAAATTGCACCAAGAACAGCGTCTGCCTTTCGAACAAGATTACCGTCTTCCCCTTGCAGAGAACAACGCAGCTCAGTTGGTGGAATATGAATCTCTAGTGTGGGTTCCGCAGTATAATCAGAGGTTGAATACTGAAAACAATGCAGACCCGCAACTGTTTCCACAAAGCGATGCCACTTACCACGCCAAGTTCCTTCATTAATAATTTTTTCATACGCCGTAGGATAACGTCGACGAATGGTTTGTTGTAATCGTACAGAAGAGACTGAGCAAAGCGGTGGTTGTGGTTCTCCAGCACGGCGTAATGCCGCGAATTCCACCAGTACCTGCTGTGCCAATGAGCTTTCTGTCATGAAAGACTCATCTACAGGCGGTAACTCTACAAAAACGGAATAACGCATCCTTCCCCACCCTCCCCTTTCTTCCCTTTTTTTTTCTCTTTTTCTTTTTTTTTTTGTTTCCCATAAAGGAAAAAAAAAAGTGATACAAGGAGAATAATAATAATAATAATAATAATAATAATAATAATAATATGGACGAAGAGGAATAAAATAAAAAATAAACTCAATACAGTAGATACGGAAATGTCAATGTGAACAGAAATAAGCAAAACAAAAAAAAGTTACAACTTCATCAAAAAAAGGAAAGCGCAGTTCCTCTCCTCAGCATATAACTAGTAACACTAGTGAAAACAGTCGTCCAACCACCACCACCACCCACTCACTCACTCACTCTTTCCAAAACAGAATAATGGAAATGTATACAAAAATAAATAAATAAAGAGAAAGAGAGGATAAGAGAGAGAGATAGACCCTAGTCCTCTCCCTCCCTTATACTGTTTCAATACTTTACTCTCTGACACTACATCCCCCTTGCCAAGTTTGACGTTCAAGCCTAAAAGGTGTCTGTCCACCATCTTGAGAAAAAAGCATCGCGAGACGATTTACACAGAGCCGTCGCCTTAACTTCATACCTTTTTGCGATGTAAGAGCACCAGCACCAGAAAACTCAGGGAATGATTTCACAGCTCCTGTAACGAAGAGTGCAGCAGCTTTAGATTGTCGTCGATGAACTGGTCCATTTCCATCATCCCACCATGTATAAACAGAAGCATTTGCTGCTGCGTAGTTAAACGCAATATCATCACAGAGAAGTTCTCTTACAATACGCTCCAATGAATCCTCACGGGCTGGTAAAGGTCCAGAGGAGGTATTATAGGAAGCTACATGTACCACTCGTTGATAAGATTCAGCAAAAGCCTTATAATAAATACGGGAACTAATAAGAGCACGTGGTAAAGCTATATTATAGGCAAACTTTGTTTTATTTCCTTCTAACCGCTCTCGCGCTGCGTAACCAAAAGGACCAAAACGTCCACACATTGGTGTTATAGTTGTACACTCCACAACTGCCCGTACATCTACCGCAACAAGAGAAAAAGGTGATCGCTGCCAAACAGCAAATATACACTTTATAGTAGAGTAAGGAATATCGATATCATCATCCATATTAAGAACAGCTTCAGTATGAATAAAAGGTGCAATTAACCAGCGATTTGTCAAACTATTTTCTTTCTGAGGTAAAAAACGTAGAAGTGGTGCCTGATTAAGGACATCATTACGTTTTTTAGTCTCCGTTTCATATAATCTTTGTAATTCACGCAATTCTAATGGAATAGTTTCTTCTGGACCATTCCAAACTAAAATTACTTCATGAATAAGATGCTCATCTTTAGGCCATTCATATAAAATTCTATTGAGAATCTGAATTAAACGATGCATTCGCCTTGTCAAAGGATAAGACATTAGTACAACTGTTAATGCATTTTCAACTAATTCAGATTTTTCAGCAATAAGAGACATCTGATGATTCTCTTTAACAGGTTTCAATATCATGGTATTATCATTATCATTATTATTATCATCCACTCTACGATACCAGAAAATAAAGAAAATTTGAAATACCACTACTAATACTAGAAGCAATAGTTTTAAATGCCGCAATGTATTTTGACGTCGAAATTGTATTCGTCGGTTGAGCATTAATGGGCGTATAAGAAGACTAAGCACACTTCTTCCTATTCTTCGCAGATATATTCGTTCATAAACTAGGCTCAAGTAAAATCAAATTAGAAACCCCTAGATGCACAGATTAATAAACAAGACAAAAGAAATAGTAAAATAAAAAAATATATATATATATAAGATGAATAAATGAGAATGTGTATAAAGATAGAAAAGAAATTTTGACTCTCTGTAGATACTCCAATAATCAGCTACTTTTATTTCAACTTCAGATTATCACAACTTAGTAACAACGAAGCAGATCCTCTTTTTCCCTCTTCCCCTCTCTTTCCCAATTCACTCATATACCCACATCCGCAATCCAATCGTTTACCTGTTCCTCTTCTTTTTTTTTTCTTTGTCTTTCTCCTTATGCTCCTATTATTTCTTCAGTATCTATCTTCCTGTAAACACATTGAATGTGCGTGAGAGCGTGTATGAGCAAGTTGAGAGGTGGGGGGAGAAAACATGTTCTCACTTTTTTTTTTTCTTAATTTCTTCTTCATCATCATCGCGCCTATTCTGCTACATGTTTTCTAGAAACAGTATTTCTGCACTGTGTATACGTTATATGTATGATTTCTTTTTTTTTTTTTTAACAACAACAAAAACAAAATAATAATCCAGGAAACCTGCATACAAATATATATATATATATATATATATATCTAAAATTGACGTTCTTTTATTTTTTACGAGACAGAACCATTAACAATGGATGCTGTAATAACACCTTGACTTGTACGGAATGGCATATCCTTCCATACCACTTCACCTTTTTCATTTGTTTTAAGATCCGCTGCCACTTCTTCAAAGTGTTTCGCCAACTTCTTCTTTAATACCGGTTCATATGGCCCTTCATGACCCTCAAACACCACCCGCTCTCCAACAGGTGTCCCCTCTGGTACATCCAGCAGTACCACTCCACGAGCATCCCCTTCTGTTTTGGATGCACATAATACCATTCCTTCCGAGAGCACTCCTCCAATCTTGCGTGGTTCCAGATTGGCAATCACCAACACCAGACGATTGATGAAATCATCCTTTTTCACATACTCCTGCAGACCACTAAGGATGGTGCGACGACCACCTGCGGCCTCACCAAGATCAATTTCCTCAATATAGAGTTTCTGACTGTCTGGGTGAGGTCGCACATCCAATACCTTGCCAACCACAAAGTGACACCTGGACATGCTACTAGCATTACTCACCTCCGCAGCAGCAGCAGTAGTATTATTATTATTATTATTATTATTGGATTTTCCACCTTTTTTCTTTCCTTTTGCATCTGATGCCCCATTGCCGCCTTGTGGTTGTTGAGTTGCAGGCGTTTTAGCAGCCACCATAGGCTCTCTTGCAGCAACAAGTTCGGCGATCCAGCGTTCCACGAATGGAATAGATCGGCGGAGAAGTGGACCCTCCAGATGTGAAGACATATTACTCTGGTTTCTCTTACATCAGAAAGAAGAAGAAAAAAAAAGAATAAAGGAAAAAAAAAGAAAACACAGATGAGAGAGTCCATCCAAGCATTAAAGAAGAAGAACAATAAAAGAGAAAAAAAAGGAACAAAAACCAAGAAACGCAGACACTATATATATATATATATATATATATATATATATATATATATATATATATATATTGATGGTTAACAAGAATAATCGGTAGTAGTGAACTAAAAGGGAGTAAATAAAATTTTTTCCTTTTTTTTTTACGGTCCTTTTTGTTCTTCCAGTCAAACGAAGTAAAACAACAACAATAACAACAACAACAACAAGCGGATACTCTTTTATTTTCCTCTTGGAAGAAAGAGGATTAAGTACAAATTTCAATATCAGGATAAAGTAAGCAACACTCTACACCACACCTGAGAGAATTATTTTCCCCCTTTTTCCCTTTATTTTCGACCATTGATAAGAGCATCCACATCCTTTAAACGAATTTCTGCTGGAACGTAAAGTAATGGCCAACTTCGCAGATGCTGGGTATTATAGTACTTCTCCATGAGATGCAGAACTGCTGTAGGCGTTAGATCTTCCATAATTGGTGGATCTACATCAGAAGCATGGACAGCAAGCCACGCACGCACACGCTCGGCAAAAGTGAGAGCACTGTAGTACTTAAATGGTCCATGCGGTGGACACACCGCAATATGACGAAAGAAAAGAGTCATCAACTCACTATTCGCTTCTAGTTGCGCTATCGCAGCGATGGTGTCACCCTGTTCCTTCTGTATTAAACCTTCACTACTTGAGGGCATCTTTCCATCTGATAATGGAGAGGAGAAGAATACACACACACACAGAAAAAAAAAAGAAACAACACCATATATATATATATATATATATATATATAGAGAGAGAGAGAGAGAGAGAGAGAGAGAAAGAAAACACCTTAATGGATTATGTATATACGACAAAAACGGTACTCTTCTGGTGATATGAGTATTAAATTTTTCTTGTGGGGGTACAGAGACCCCTTTTTCTCCCTTTTCTTGCAGCTCCTCATACTCAAATCCCTCCAAATAAATAGAGACATGGAAACAGATTCTTACCATCTTCATCTCCACATGCTGAAAACACACAAACACATTAATGAACAGGAAGAAATAATAATAAAAAAAAACAAAAGAAAAAAAAAAAAAGGAAAGGACCCCAATGTTTCAAAATTAGAGTATTACACTCCATCACTGTTACACTTCTCTTATCTTTTTATTCTACATTTCCTGTTACAAACGGGCCCTTTTTTTTTCCTTTCTCTTTATTTCACCCCTCTTGTGTACGTAATGTTAAACTTGCAACAAAAGGCATGTAGACAGAGAATAAAAAAAAAACAAAAACAAAAAAGAAAAATAAGCACCAGTTTACACTGTGAGCCGTTCACGTTCACAGCTTGGTGGACCATACAATTTTTCGCAGTGTTTCTCAAAGCTTCTCGTCATAAGGGAGACCACGTGAGACATAATAAATTTTGAATGCAGAGGATTCTTAAAGGCAAAACTCACAATAAACCGAACTTCCACCTGCTGGTCTTTCCCTGGAACTGCGTTAAATTCCCAAACACAGTGAAGATCGCTTAACACAGGACTGCGACGCTGATCGTTTCCCTCGTTCAGCATCGCCTGAACTTTTTTACCAGGCACTAAAAATACCCGGGATGTATACTTCTCTTTGAAGAAAGAGAATCCCACTGTGAGTGTGGCGAGCATTTCCATTGGAGTATTGCTGGTGGGGCTGATGTTGTTGTCGCTACTACTACTATTACTATTATTATTATTATTATTATTATTATTATTATTATTATTATTATCATTATTATTATTATTATTATTAGTATTTGGCTGCTGTTCCTGTAGGAGTTTTTGGGCTTCTTCATTATCCAAACGTTTGACTTGGTGCACAATAGAGTCCAGACACCATGGCAGAAAGGTGCTGTACTGGGCCACATCCGCAACAACGTGGTAGAGATTATGTGGAGACCATCCAAGCACACAGTGCTCTCTATACTCCTGTCGCATTTCACCACTTGGCTCTGGAGTGGGACCCCACTTTGGAGGCAAATTAAGTGCATCAGCTACCAGAGAAGCGGCAAACTTTGCAGGGGTTGGTACATGTTTTCCGAATGTCTCAGGTGAGAAAAAAGAGGACCGTTGAGGGCTAGGGTTAGGATTAGGATGATGATGATGTTGTTTTTGAGCATCATCATGATATTTCTCTTTTGGTTGCTCCACACTTTGGGAAGAGGTACTATTACCAAGACTGCTTCTGCCGTTATTATTATTATTATTATTATTATTATTATTATCATTACTCTTAAGATCGTTTTTGGAAACATTTTCTTCCTTCTCGGCATGTGATGTGTTGCTTGCCTCTTCTGAGATTATGGTTTTTGTTGTTGTTGTTGTTGTTTTTGTTTTTGTTGATGATAATGTCTGTGAAGAAGACGACAAATTAAGGGAGGACGAAGTGCTAGAAGTGTGTTTCTCCGCTGCAGCCTTAAAGAAGGGTTTGGCGTCCGATGCCGCAGGTGCTGGTGGGAGTCCCGGTGGGATCGGTGGGGTTGTGAAGAACAACCGCTGTGTAGATCTCCCGATGCGCCCACGCACACCACAGTAAAGAACAGATCGCATTTTTTTTTTTTTTTTAATCCCGTCGCCTTGTTTTCTTATTCTTTTTCTATTTTTTTAAGATTTTATTTTTTCTTTTATTTTGCTTTTACACCAAATAAGAAAAAAACAGGGACGACGACCTGTACCACTATACTTCTTCTATTACCACCTCCGCCACTAGAGAAGTATACACTACTACTCGAAGAAACACCATGTAGAAAAGAGGAGGAAAAGAAGAGAACAATAAGAAAAAGCAAAAAAAAACCCAATAAAAATAATAATAATAACTCACATTTTCATCTCTACAAAGTTTCAGTAAAGAGCAGCAACAACAGTAAAAATCAACGAGAATTTGCTCACCCCAGCTCCTCACCAATGTTACGAGCATATATATATATATAATACTGAATATGAGAAATAAAAAGGGAGATAATTTCTTGTTACTAATTACAATAAGAAAAAACATGGGGTATCACTGTATATGCGAAGCACAATACGAAGTTTGCTACTTATTTTGATATTGGGAGTCTTAATAATTGTTGTCATTCTTCGACATCGAAGTACTTACTTTATCATATTTCCATTTTATTTCAGTATCAACTCATTATCAGGCATTATATTTATTATAATTACCCTGTAATGATTTTTCCTATTATTTTTTTTTCCGTTATTCCATCCATCTTTTCAAACTCCTACACAGAATGAGCGACTCTGTAGCGGAAAGTAATACTGAATTCTCCAGTTGCAAAAACAAAACAAAGAGTAAAATACACAGAAAAACAGATTCCAAAACGAAAAAAAAAGAGAGAAAAAACAACAATAGCAATGAAAACACAGACCATATAAAATTTGCAATAATATAAAAAAAAACATAAGAAAAACAAAAACAAAGATAAGACCATAATGTTCACATCTCCCTTTCTTACATCAGATATCGCCCAACACCAGGAGGCTGGGGTGAGGTAGGATAAAATGAAGAAAAAAAAAATGGTACATACAAACAAAACGAGGACAAAAAAAAAATCTCGTTTTCACATATTGCTACCATCCTCATATCAACCCCACCCCCTCCATTCCATACATACATAACACCACCTCCTCCACCCATTCATTATCTCTTTCTTTCTTTTTTTCTCTCTCTCTCTCTCTCTCTCTCGCTGTGGACACTACAACTCCTGAAGTGGGCTTTCCAACTCTGGGCTCTCTCTCCCTCGCCGCGTTGGACTTCTGTTCTGCCGCTGCGCCTCCGCCGCCTCCCACCGTTTGGCCCGCAGCGCCTCGAGTGTCGCCACCCGCCGCCGCCGCCCGTCCGCGAGGGCCTCCGCGAGCGCCCGGTGTTCCCGCGCCTCCTCCGCCGCCTGCGCCTCCCGCCGCGCCTGCAGGGCCGCCCGCTCCACCCGCAGCGCCTCCGCCCGCGCGCAGTTCTCGCGATACGCCGCGCCGCCCGCCCCGCCCTCCGCCGCCGCTGCCGCCCGCTCGCGCCGCACACGAGCCACCGACGCCGCCGCGACTGCCCGCCGCAAGTCGAGGAGCTCCGCCGTCCACGCCCGTCGCACCGCCTCGTCCGCGGCGTTCTGCGGCACCCGCAGCGGGGAGCGGAATGTGCAGCGCCAGTCCCTCGGCGAGTGGGAGGAGTCGGGGGTCGCCGATCGCGCCTGCACACGGTCCCGCGCGGATGTGACGTACTGGCGCCAGGTGGCAGCATCGAGAGTGAGACAGGCACGATTGTACTCCCGCGCCGCATCCCGCTCCGCCCGCATCGCCCCCGCCCGTTCACGAAGTTCGGCTTCACGGTGTTCACGGAAGGCAGACCACTGCTCCCGCTCCGCTCGAGCCGCATCACGCACAAGTTGCTGCTCCTTCTCTCGCGTTTCTTTTTGTAAGGCCAGATCTTGAGCAATATTTTCACGCAGCTTCGTCGCCTCCATCATCTTTCGAATAGCTACCCCTTCACATTCCGCACGGACAGCCTCACGCTGGGCCTGTATTTGCATCAAACGCGCATGATCTACAGGTCGAGGGGTATCACCTAGAATAGACCACCCACGGTGTCGCATCCGCGTTACAGCAGCCGCATACTCTCCCTCCTCCAACTCTCGCTGCCTTTCTGCTTCAACAAGGCGTCGTCTGCGTGATTCCACACGTTCTTTTTCATCTTGTTCTCTCATTGTAGAAAACAATGCACTATGCTTCTCTCGCCATTGCATATAATCTCGTACTTTATTCACATGTAATGTGTTTCCCACTACTAAGGTTCCATTAATACACGCCTTTGCTCCTTCCGGTACATCAGGGTCATTTGTCTGGTTCTGATAGAGACCTACTGTTCCATGTCCAATACTCCGCCTTTTTAACGGTATCCTCCAGTAGTTATTCCCTCCTCTATGCATGTTTGAACGGCCTTTTCCAACAGGGAAAGGAGAAGGACACGCATTATTGCTACCAGTGTGACCCGACCCTGATTTTTTTTTCGAGTGTAAAATATCAGGTGTACTGGAATGGGTGAGAAGTTTCCGACTACTGCTTCTTTTTTTGTTGTCATCATTATTATCATCACCCTTCAAAGGGGTCAGACCACCATCATAATTAGCCTGATTTCCCATCGTTGAATCTCCCTTACCCACTTGATTTTTGGAGTTATTTTTATCATTAGTAGTTTGTGCATTATCAGAAGGACCATTTGCTGCTTTCAGAGTGGAGGTTCCACTCGTTACAGGAGGCAAAGAAGCCGCAGTTCCAGAGTTACTGAGAGTATCCTCAGCTTTCATATCGACACTCTTTACTACCTTCTTTGTACGGGGCCTGTATCCAACGAAGTGAAATAGTTTTATTAATGCTGATATAGTAGCAGTATTGGTAAGAACTCACACTGAGGTGGCCAGATGAAGAGAGACCAGAAGAAGCGAAATAACAAAACAAAAAAAAAAGGCGCTGATACAACACGCTAAGTTTCTTCCCTTTTTGCCTACAACGTCTTTATTATTATTTTTTTCTTGTTTACGCGTCTCCCCCCACCCCCTTTGCCTTGACTACTCTTCCTCTACTTCTATATATATTGGAATGGTATTGAGGATAGTGTATGATCACGAGAGAGAGCACGAGAGCAAGGCAAAAGAAAAAAGGTAGATATACAGAAAGAAGAAATAAAGCAATAACAAAACCAGATTAATATCAAAACAGAAAACAAAAAAAAAAACAATAAAGAAGAAATGAGTACTTAAAAAAAATAGACTAAGTCAATCTGTTGCGATCGATTTGTACGATTACTAAGATCACCAAAGAACGCTACTAGGAAACAATCATTGACTCGCCTCGATGTAATGAACTAAGTTTTTTTTTTTCTTTTCTTTTCCTGCTTTCCCTCATTCTCTCTTTATGGCCTCGTCCAAGTTGTCTCGCGGGTTTGGTGATTCACGTAAAAATTTCGTCCGGTTTTGGGGTCAACACGCTCTTCCCAGAATGGTGGCAGCGCGCTTACAGCAGACACTGAGGCAGTACCACCCATAGGTACTACAGGTTCCACAGGGCGTTGTTGCTGCAGTTGTTGTGGTTGTGGTTGGAGATGCTGTGGTTGTTGTTGTTGTTGTTGTTGTGGCTGTTGGAGATGTTGTGGTTGGAGAGGCAATAATGTTGGTCGTGTCCATGTTGTCTCACGTGTCTGATGATTAACATAAAACTTTCTTCCACTCTTTGGATCCACGCGTTCTTCCCAGAATGGTGGCAATGGATTCATCTCAGTCACAGTAGGGGTCAGCGATGATGATGATGATGACGATGATACTATTGGGGCTGTGGGCATCGGTACTGTTGTTGATGTTGTTGTTATTGTTGTTGTTCCTCCAACGACTGCTGCATGAACCCCAATATGAGGATTAGCAACAGGAAGAGGAACTGTGGGAGTTGCTGAGGGAAGTGTCCAAGAAGTTTCTTTGGTTTGACGATTCACATAATACTTACGACCACTCTTGGGGTCTATACACTCGTCCCATCCCATTACTGTAGTATTCCCAGCAGTTACTGTTGTTGGTGTCGGTGTTGGTGTTATTGCCACTGTTTGACGTTTTTCCTGTTGTCGCCTATACCAACTATCCACTTGCTGTTCCAATTCCACCTGATCTGTCACACCATTTGGATGTGTCCATGTCGTCTTCACCGCACCAGTGGTGGTGTCTGTGTGAACAAAGTAATGGCGACGACGTTGACGATCATACATGAGTGCCCATCCAGGTGGAAGTCGTGTGGAGACCTCAGGTTCTGGAAAACCATCAAATTCAGTGTTTTCATGACGGGTCGTATTAGGCACAGGAGTAGTAGTAGTAGTAGTATTAGTATGAGTAGTAGTATCAGAAGTATTCATTCCTTTTCCTCCTCCTACATATTGTGGTAGTACTTGTTGTTGTTGTTGTTGTTGTTGTTGTTGTAATTGAGGTTCCCTTTTATCTGTCTTTGGTAGCCCTTCCTCTGCCATCCTTTCGAACTCCCTCTCCCCTTTTTTCTCCAAGACTGGAGCTGTCGCAACCTGTCCATTGTTTTTACCACCATTAAATTTCATCTGCATACTATTATTATTATTATTATTATTATTATTATTATTATTATTGCCATCTTCACTATTATCATGTTTATATTGAGCATACTTGTCAGTATCATCGGATTCAAAGGGGTTTGGAACGCCTGAAATAGGTGGAGGAACATGTTGAGTGTGTCCGGCATATAAAGATGGCACATCATCATTATTCTTCCCTAAAGATGTATCCACTCCTGATGATCCAGCAGGTACCATAGATAGATTTATCTTATCTTTTCGTTTTTTTAATCCATCTACACTTCCTCCTTTATCAGAATCTGTGAGTCGTTGCTGTAGTTGTTTAAGCTGCAGTAATACAGAGAGTGGGAGTTCCTTTCCTTCATGTTGAAGTGCTGCTAATACCGCACTAGCAGCCTCTGTATTAGGAACAAAATCCACACCTTTTCCTTTTGGAATAGTAGCAATACCACCATTATTCCCATATGTAGAACTTACATAGGCGAGAAGTTCATCCGCCACACTGTCACCATTATAAACAACAAAACATATACCACAACCAACACTTTGTGCCCATTCAAGTGCAGAAGAGATGTATGCATTAGATGAGAAATACACAAAAGTTGTGGATTTAATATTGTTGCTACTCATATTATTATTATTACCACTATTTAAATTATTTGAAGCAGATGTTGCCTTTGTGAGCATGGACATGGTTTTTGTACATATAGCGGAATCCACTGGTGATCCCGCACGACCTGCGATTGTGTCTAACACAATTGTTTGAAATCGCAAACGTCTTAGTGTGGCGATAAGAACTTCTCGTTCTTCTTGTTCTTCTAATGATTTAAGTATAGCAGATGAAAAGAATACCACACGTTGTTCTATTGCAACTGGGGTGGATGTACCGGAGAAGAGTTGTGTGTTAATGGCATCATGCATCTGTTGTACACATTCACGTACATCGGCCTCTGTGGATGGTGTTACACCTGAGAGAAAGTAATCCCCATCAACAAACAGATGAATCATCTCAGTAGCAATAAGAATAGGTAATAAAATTTGACTATTGATAGAAGGAAATATATATATATATATATATAATCCAAATAATAGAGAGAGAGATATATATGCTTCTATGTATTTAAAATCGGTAAATGGGGAAAAAAAAAGAAAAGATAACTATACAAGAGATCACACCACTCAATTAATATCAATTGCAAATCAAGACACACACAAAAAGGGTCTAATAGAGAGAGGATACCTTCATTTATACCATGTAAGTATGCATATATATATATATATATATATATAGACGTACTTTCTGTAGAGAGGAAAAACAAAACCAAACAATAGTGTAGAAGTAAAAAAAAACCAAAACAAGAGAAAAAAGAAAAAAAATACTTATTTATGAACTCTGTTATAATGTGATGTATATGTGAAATACACTCGAACATATCTAATCCATTATAATTTTAATAAATAATAATATCTCTTACTCTCCACGTATATATATAAGTATATGAGAGTGAAAGAGAGAGAGAGAGAGTTAAAAACAAAAAAAAAACAGGGGAATCTGTAATGGTATTTTATACCAATAAAAGCCCTACCCATTCTCTCTCTCTCTCTCTTTTCCCTTTCCTCATATCCGCTGGTAATGAAGTACAGATATCAAATGAATAATAAATAAATAAATAAAAGAGACGACCGTCTATACTCTTAACGCATGAACGGGTGAGTTCTCACCGCTGTGCGCCTGATAAAGGCGTTGTAGATTTACCTCCAACACATCTGCACGGTGTCGTAGTAGTAATATCGCCTCTCCAGCACTTTGACTAATACCACTCTCTCGTAAATGTGTTAAACTTCCCATGATAGAAGAGCATTGCTGTCTATTATCACACATCATCACATCTGGAAAGTGTTTTATTCCAAGCTCAAGGAATCTCAACACTCGAGCCAACGCCGCACACCAATCCCCTCGTGCTGCTGCTGCTGCTAATGATGATGATGATGTTGAGGATGATGTAGAGATGAGAGAAGATAAGGAAGGAATAAGTCCAGCATCCGCAACGGCATCTTCGGATTGCCAATGAATACTTTTATCTGTTCCCACGAGAAGTTCCCGCAGGAGTTCTGTCAAATATGGAAGAAGAATATAAAAGGAATCTGCGGTGAGTGTGTGGAATTGTGTGGGACTATCCGGCTGTGGACTCGACTCATCTAATATACGTCTGCGAATAAAACTTCTATAGGCTCGTTTGGCATCTTGCATTAACTCCAGTGCGGCATCCTCCTCACCAGACTTACCATTATTATTATTATTAACATTATTAATATTATTATTATTATGAGTATAAGGATTCCCTTCACCTTCACATTTTATTCTATCCGGATGGACATGCGGTTCACTGTTGTAGGTAGCCACAAGAAGAAGATCATGTAGAGAGAGATCATGATGTGCAGAACGGGCTGCCCATTCACGGAGTACCGCAAATCCTTCCGTGATGCGCTGCATGAGAGCCCGTTGGGCGGTGAGTCTTTCCTCAATCGCCAATTGTTGTTGTAAGAGACTTGTGATTTGAGAATGAAGAGATGGAGTTGTTGTTGTAATAGTAGTAGTTGGACGGCCCTGCATAGGAAAAGAGTTCTGCATGATATATATATATGTATATATATATATATATATATAGATAGATAGATAGATTGATAGTTCCACTCTTCCTATTCCTTCTTCTTCTTCCTCCTTTTGTGGAATGATGGTTCAAGTGTAAAATCTCAATAACTTCTGTTGATGAATACTGTTTGGTAAGGAGATAACTGGCTACAGTGAAGAAACAGTAAAATAAGAAAAAGGAAAAAGAAAAAGAATAGAAATATACACAACAACAACAACAAGAAAAAGAATATTATAACTAGAGAGTAATTTATCTTTTATACAACCTCCCCTCGCATACATATTTATTTATTTATATTTTTTTTTTTAGTAGTTTTGTATTCATTCCTTAACGTTCATTGAAAGAACATCAAGAAAATAAATCCATAAAAAAAGAACAAAAAAACAGTGAGAAAATCATGGATGAAGGTCCATCATCGTAAGCACCGTAGAAACCACATACACAAACACAATTGATATACATACATTCTTACTATTACTCTGGAGACACCATGCAGGAATAACAAGTAAAGATTCTCTCCACAATAAAAAGGTAGAGAGAAAAAAAAAAACAAGGGTATTTATTCACAGAAGAAAAAAAAAAGAGCACTCATACATTTTCTTTTTTTAAAAAATGATGAGTACAGAGTGAAATAAATACACGCATGGATTCATCTTGCAGATACCTCAGAATGATACAGTAATATATGTATGTATATAAATACAATGGAATATATATGTAAGTGTTTCTTCCTCTTCTTCTTCCTCCGCTGCTGCTGCTACTGTTGTTGTTGCTGAGACCTTAATAGTTCAGCTTCGTGCGGCGCCAGTGACGGCGCTTCTCGTTCCACTTAATACGGTTACCTGTGCGAAGGCGAATCCAGTAGGGCACTGGCTTGTTCTGATTCAACTTCTTCGCGTACTTCTTCTTAACGGCAAGTGGCTTAAAGCGCCCCATTCTTTTTGCTGTATGCGGGGTTCCGTGTGGTGACTCGGATGGACTATTCCTCCTTTTAATATAAGGATATATATATATATATATATATATATAGAGTAGGGTGTGATCAAAGAGAAGAAATAAAAAAAAAGAGAGAGAGAGAGAGAGTGAAGGTACTTCAATAGTAGTATTTAGATATATACAAGTACAGGAAAATAAAGGGAGTTTAGGAAAATACATGAACACACACAGAAAGAGAGAGAGAAATTTACACAACATAACGATTTGGGGATTGAAACCTCAATGTTTTGAATCACAAAAATGAAAACAAATCAACACATCCATGAAGCGAACGAAAATGGATTGAGTAATATTCATATATATATATATATATATATATATATATATATATATGAATATATATCCCTTGCGCAAGCATATTTGTATATATATATCGTGAGAACAGCCCAGAGCACCCACTGGGGCGATACTGTGTGATAAACAAAAGAACGAACAAATAAACAATCAGAGAAAGAGAAAAGGCCAAAAAGAAAGAAGAGTGTGATCGATCAGAACGAAAAGCAATAAAGAAAAAAGGGAAAAGAGGAGGAATATTAAAAAAAACAAAAAACAAAAAACAAAACGAAAGAGAATAAAATATTTCTTTTGCTATTTATTTACTTTTTATAACTCTTTTTGTTTCTTTTCTTCCTTGTTTCCACTTTAATTTCGTTCCCTCTCTCTTTTTTTCTTCTTTTTTCGTTTCTTCTCCCTCCTCCTCTTCTTCCCACCCACTCACGCTCTCCTTTTATCCATTTCATATGCCCACAAAGAAGAACTATCCCTAAACTATATTATATATATATATATTACGGAACAGTGTAGTTTTCTGTGGTCACCTGAGTCTCTTGACTGAATCGCACAGGTGTACCGTTCTCTGTTTGCACCGCCTCACACACACGCACCTGCGCCACAGACACACGCGATGTAAATGAAACATCAACAGGAAAAAAGATATCAGAAGCCGCCGCTGCTGCTTCCCCAGCATCCATGAGAGAAATCTCCACATTTCCACTGTTGTTACTGTGCGTCTCCACAAGTGGAATAAGCCATACAACAGATCCATTCACAAGACTGCATGTCCCAACAGAAGGTTCCATCTCCGCTACTTCAGCTCCATAAAGTGGAAGTGAAATACGAACATCATGTAATGATTCTGCCATGGCGCTATCCAACTCATACTCCATTGTAATACTTCCTGTACTTGGCCAACAGGAAAGGGTAATAGGAGCCTGCATCCCATTACTGTTTTGTACACGCCAACGAAGTATAGTTACAGGTTGTTGTAATGGAAATGGTTTATTCTCCCGCATAGAAAGTACATGATCCTCTGCAAACATCTCCTTATTCACCTTTGCATGTGCACGGAAAGAGAACTCATTACTCATAGGAGCCAGTACCAGTTTCACCTTTGCCAACTGTGGATCCGACACCAGGACGGAGAGCTCACCGCGGATATCCACTGTCCCTCCCTCCCCATCACGATGGAGCTGCGCGCTAATCTTCTCCTCCACAATAATGTGTAATCCCTCCACAGTCCCTTCAGGCACAAATGCCCCTCCCACTCCTCCTGTCGTAGTAACAGCTCCTCCAGCTCCAGTTGCTGCTGCTGTGGCTGTAGAGGAAGAGGATGGGGCGGTCCCAACAGGTGTGGATGGTGGAAGTCCGGCTTCTTTCAATACACGTGAGGTAATATCCGCCTTCTTTGCCTTTCCCAATGTCAATCCACCTGTACGGGCCGGTCGTGAAGTTGTGGTGTTTGTGTTTGTTAAACCTCCAGCAGCTGCAGTAGTGATGGTGTGGCCCATACCCTGCGGGGCAAAGGGAGAAGTGCTGCTGTTATCATGAAAACCACCAACTCCACCAACAACAGGAGCACCACCACTTGTACTGCCAAAGCCAGCATATCCCGGATCATTAGATCCAATGCCACTGTATGGATTCATACCTTTACGGCGTTTATCCCGCAATTCATGTGCCTTACGAGAGGCATCTTTCTTAGCTCGTTCCATTTGCAGTCGTTTCTCTTCTCGTGCCATCATTTCTTCATGAGATTCCATCTCCAGATAGGTTTTGATTTGTTCCACCGTTGTATTTTCTCGTTTCCCACCAACGATTACTTCATCAAGGGCGAAAAACACACGAAAGGCTTTCGCCTCCAATGTTGCCTCCGTTACCGTTTCCACATATTCAGGAATAAGTCGACCCATGAGATGTAATGTGGCTAAATCCTCAACAATATTACTGCTCTTAGTTGTGATAAGTACAAGGAAGAGTTCCTCTAATGGCTGGTATACATATCGCACAGCACCAGCATCAATGTACGTTACTTGTTTGTTAACAGATGACTCAAGAAGCCTTGGAAAGGCAGAGAGAAGTCCTTCAATGCGAATACGTGAGATTTCATTAAAATTTCGTGAGAGAATAATATGGCCCTGTTTATTCACCACACCCGCAGCAATAACAGGCATGATGAGAGGCACACAAGGAAGAAAAATGATGTACTATCTTTGTTCCTAATTTTTCTTTTTTTTCTTTTCTATTTTATATCGTATTTCTCCTCTATTGCTCTCCTTGACGTTTTCTTCCTACCTTTTTTTCTTTTTTTGCTTTTCAAACAAATTTTGGCTGTATCTTTCTCTATCACTCTAGTAGTAGTAGTAATAGCAATGATGGCAAGAAGAAGGGGGGAAAAAAAGAAGCAAACCAAACAGCAATAATGATTTTTCTATCCACATAACTATAATCAGAGGCATTAATGGTATATTAACCTATTAATATTCCCATTACTATTATTATTATCAGTAATAATAATAGTATAGTAGAATATTGTTCTTCTTGTATTGATGATAATTGCAATAATATGTGTGAGTAAGTAAGGGGGGCCATCTGAAAATAAAATGTCAAGAGAGCCTAGTTTTTTTTTTCTTTTCTTTGCCTTTCATAACACTCCCTTTTCTGATTTTGTTTTCTTTTTCACACAGACTTGTTTAAGCAAGAGACAAATAAGCAAAAATAAGTAGCAAACGCTCGCAAAAAAAAAAAAAAAAAAAAAAAAAAAAAAAAAACTTTAAGTGATGTATGTATGTGTGCACACACACACACACATCCACACACAAAGACACACACACATATATATATATTTCATGCATAGGAAATAATAAAAACATATGCATACACACAAAGAGACTTTTTTTTTTTCTTCTGACATCAGTTTATATAATATATTTATGTACAGCATTGAGAAAACATAAAGAAACCAAAGACTAAGACAACTTTTCACGGGAACGCATAAGAAACTAAACATAAAAGCAACTATTTTTTTTTTTTTTTTTACCTCATCCCCCACTTTCTTTTTTTTTTTCTCTATCTTTTATACACAGGTCTATACCCCAGAGACGATCTACTCTCTTCTTGACACTGTAATATCAATTTTATCCATATCTACACTGCCTTCTCGCTCATCTTCTCTTAAATGAGGTGAGGCATCAGTAGTAGTAGTAGCAGCAGCACCAGCACCAGCAAAAGGTGAAACAACAGGAAGTGTAGCTTCAGTGTAGTTCACATTATCATCAAGATATGCAAATGGAACATCCCAATACCGGTCCACACGATACACCGCCTCTTCAATGCAACGTATCTCTTCATCAATGTCAATTTGCACTAACTGTTGATGTTTTGGCTGGTATTTTGAAACAGCATCTGACTGACACGGTAGTCTTTTGCTCGTGGGACTATCAACAGCACTCTTGTTATCAGCGTAATTACGAGCTGTATACTCTTCCCCCTCATAATCATCATCATCCTCATAATCATATTCCTCCCTTTTTTTCTTCTCCTCACCCTGCACCTTCAGACTTTCCATAATCTCCCTGTATTTATTATCATTGTCATTATTATTATTGTTATTATTAGTACTATTATTATTATTATCATTATCATCATCATGGGAATGCTCTTTATCTGCCATGAGTCTTTCCGAGAGTTGTTGCATGGTCGATCCCTCTGTCACCACCACATCTTTTGCCTTTTTCCCTCCCGATCCTCGCGGTAATTTTCCCACTTTTCCTCCCTCTTCTCGTGCGGTATCCTTTGCCGTTGCCCCATACTGCCCAATTCCCACTATTTCTTCATCATGTCCAAGTAAACGCCGGGCATTCGCAAGTGACGCCACCCACCGTCGGGAGATTGCAAACACATACAACATTAATAAAATACTCCCCGCCAGTGTAATGGAACAAACCACAACACCCCCAACATGTCGACGTAAACTCATAAAGAGAACACCACCCACTCCACCAACGGCATGTAGAGAAGTAGCGGCCCGCATGACTTGTGCACAAGCCGCCAGACCCGCTGAATGGCCACATCGTCGTGGATGTTCACTGGGACGATGGGAATCCAACAACCGTCCACGTTGAGTGATATAGCGAAGAAGAAGATAAATCCCAACAAATACCGCTAACAATGGGACCGTCATGTGAAAAAGAAGTCCCATCGCTAGTATGGTGAGATCTGAACTATAAAGAGAGGCCCAGGTAAAACCACGTGATTTGAAAAGATTATCATACACACGCTGTAGACTCACAAGACGTCGACGACAAAATACAAGGAATATAGCAACTGGGTCAATAAGGGCTAACCATGTTGTGACAAAAGAAGCCATAATCACATTCGCATACCAATACCCACCTTGAGGACTCACCATGGCTACAAAAAAGTTAATAGTAGCCACACTGGATGGTTCTGAAATGAGATCGGCAAGTTGGAAAAACCCACCTTGTAATGCTGCTTGAAATATCACACCTGTAAGTACCATAAAGAGGTACTGTAAGTAAAGAATACCTCCATTAAGTTCTTCCTCATTTACAGCTCCCATAAAGATAACAAACCATTTAATAATAATAGGTAATAATAAATTTAGTAGATATAATAATAAAACAGGAACATATGCTGTAAAAATACCACGAAGTCCATTGGGAATACTCAAATAAAACTTATATATAGGACCCCCAATTCCAGGAATACGGGCAAGATTATCAAGTGAACCAAGAAATCCAACAGGTACAGACCAGAAAACAAGAAGAAGTAGATAAACCCCTAAAGCTAACAATGTTCGAACCCACCCTGAATATCGATCCGCAGTAACATTTATTTGAATAATACCTTCTGGTGGACCAGCAATACTAGCTCGAGTATGGGAACTTCCCCGAACTCTAGCTTCAAATAAATTAACAAATTCATACGCTGATAAAGCATCAGCAAATACAATAAAAGCACAACCTTTTACATCTCCACTCGAAATATCCTCAATATATTTATTTAACTTGGTTGCATTCGCAATTAAATCTTCTTTCCAGTAATCTACTCTTGATACCTTTCTACAACAAGAAGGAAATGGTGCACGCATCAATAAGACATTTGAATTCGGATGATGATTCCCTCCCTGCTCTTGTTGTTCATAATATTTCTTCATATCTGCCACCGCTTCCTGAAAGGCTTCCATAGCTTTTTCAGTCCTACCAATGTATTTATACATTCCTCTTGGAGGGTCACGTGGAAAGAGTAATTGTTCAACTTTTCCATATTTGGTAAATACAGCGTTTTTACGTGTGGTTTTATAATAATTAAAACTAAAGATAGAAAAAAGACAACCCAATCCTGTACAATCTAAGTAGTGATATACCTCACTCTCATCATCATTAGTATCATCATTATCATTATAATTATTTCCATCCTCATTCTCTGCAGGAGCATTTCCATTCTTTTTTTTCCCTGGTAACCCAAAATATGCTCTCTCTACAAGAAATTTCTCTCGGAATTTTGTATCACTTGCCCATGAATTCTTTAAACTACGAACAAGTGCTACACGATGACCAAGACTATTCTCCATTTGTACCCGCATTACTGTTGAAATGTACGCATCTACATGATGTACATAATATATTACACCAATCATATAAACAAGACCAAAACCCATATCAAGGAAAGCTACAACCCATAATCTCCAGCTCCGTGGTGTAATATTCTGTGCAGAAAGATCATAAAGACCTTTTAAAGGAACAGGAAAACACCCTGTATCTACAATATACCGGCAAAAAGGTTCACTAGCAATACAACCGGTTTCATTAGTATCTTGTCGATGACAATTGTGAATATCACGACTGACTGCATATCGTTCTATATAACCATCCGTCCCAGATAATACACATATCCATATATTAAATATTGCACCAACGAAGAATATAGTAATAAAAAGTTTAAGAAAAAAAAGATAAAGGGCAATCTCTGGATCAAGTGGAATTTTTGTTAATTTCTTAATATTTACTTCTTCTGTAGAGAATTGAAGGTTATGAGGGATTTCATGTTCTTTCTTTTTCTTCTTTTCTTCTTCTTCTCGTGCAAGAGCAGGATCAACAACACCTTCTCCACCTGTAGTTTCTTTACCTTCTTCGTGCGTTTTTCTTTCTTCAGGTATTTCTGGGGAATAAGAGGCTCGCACCTCTACATGAGAATCATCACCATTGTAAATATCTTCAAGTAGTGATCCATCTCCAGTAGTACTACTACTAGACTCATCATTCGCATAGGGAAAACGCCCTACGGCGCTTGGAAAGACATTCTCTATGTGTTCTGCTTTCTCTTCAATACTTAACCAACATCGCCAACTTGGAGGAGACGTAAGTGTGCATGGATAACGCAGTGCTCGCCCTACACGAGATATACGAGATGCACGGGAGGCAGAAAAAACAGATGACCAAGTTCCTGTTGCCGATTTGTCTGGAGATTCGGTATTATCGGAATGGGAAGCGGTGAGGGAAGTTAACTGCAAGACTACAGTATGATTAGCCCGATAACGTCGACGAAGGACTAAATACGGAGAGAGGTGGAAAAATAAACTGACGCTTACGAGAATGACGAATAGAGTAGAGTTCAAAATTAGAGCAAACCATAATCCCTGATCATCCCAGGTTGATCTTGGACCAAGCGAAAAGTCCATTTGTTTTTCTTCTTCTTTTTGTGTTTATTTTTCTTTGTTTTGGTTTTTTTTTTGTATTTTGAAATCCAAAATTATTTTGTATGCCACAACTACGATTAAAGAAAGAAAGAAAAAGAAAAGAAAAGAAAGAGTGGTGGAAATAAACCTAGAGAGACATGATATTTCTTGGGAGACAAGCGATCAAGGATATCGTAATAATAATAAAGGGCAAAAACTCACACAAACAAACACACCACTTCATCTCTACATTGTTGTTGTTCTTTTTTTTGTTTACTTTTCCAAAAAAAAAAATTTTTTTTTTTTCTCATATTCTGCAGTATCGTAAACTATACATTTGGACTAGTGACCCTCCTTGAAGGAGACATGTAAGTCTTTTTTATCGCTACGCAGGGACATTTGCCCCATTTGGGTTTCTTTACTTGTTGTTGTTGTTGATGATGATACTGCTGCTGTTGCTGCAGTGGCAGCCTCTTCATTTTCTCTAGGTGCTGCCTTCAATGCCCCTGAGAGACTCTTTTCATCTTCTTCCTTCTCTTTCTTTTCTCCTTCTTCTTTCTCTCTCACTTCTTCTCCTTCTTCTTTTTCTTCTCTTCTCTTTGTCTCTACCCAACTCTCTGCGGTGGGGAGTGTCTCTGGCAGCGGCCCCACTCCACACTCGAGCACCACCACAAACCGCGATGGATATCCATTCGCATCTCCATAAGGCGCCACCTCACGCATAAAGTCCTCCAGTCCACGCACGACTCGACCAAAACAAACATGTCGTCCATTTAACGCCCGTTCTTCCGTTGCGGAGGTGGTGATAAAAAACTGGGAACCATTACTGTTGGGACCATTGTTGGCCATAAGAAGAAGTCCAACCTCATTTATACGACGACGTTTATTCTCATCCGCAAACCAACCTCGACCAAAACTGGAGAAGTGATTCGCACCCTTGTCCACACGCATAGTAAGATCCCCACCTTGGGCACAGAACTGAGGAATAATTTTATGAAAATAGGTTCCACGATAACATGGGGTGAGTCCCTGATATAAATAAGTCTGTCCTTGTCGACTGGTGGAACAGCCAGAACAGAGATTGCGGAAATTCGCACACGTCTTTGGAGCCTCATCATCAAAGAGTTCAAACTCCACACGAATCACACACACTGGTTCACCAGCACCACGTGTGGAGGCTAGAAGATCTCCTTGATTCTGCAACATACTCCCAGAGAGAGAAGGAACAGAGGGGAAGTTGTTGAAACAGGCAAGTTCCATCCAACAAGTTGTGTGTTCGCGTCGCTGCATATGACTCGCATAACGTGAACCAGAATCCGAAGTACCAGGCGTGAGGGTGCAACCCAGTCGTGTACTTGCTGTGAGCTGCATAATCACCAGAATCTTTCACTATATATATATATTTCAAAAAGATTGACTAATATCTATCTTCCTTCTTTATGTTTTGTTTAACCGCTTTCTTCTTTCTTTTTTTTTTTGTCAGAGACAAATACATGCACCACCAGATTATAGAAGGTGGAATTATAATTTCCTATTGAGAAAATAATAATAAAAAAAGAACCAAACAACAACCCATAATAAAATACACAGAAAGAGAAAAAAAGAGAAACAAAGAAAATTTAGAAAAATAAATAAATAAATAAATAAATAAATATATATGAATAATAAGGATTAAATACTATCACCACTTCAGTAGTATCTATCGATACATTTGAGGTCCTTTACCCTTTTTTTTTGTTACTGATACTTCACTTTTTCTTTCTTTGTGAGTAATAGTAGGTGTGACTTTAATATGTGAATAAACAAATGCCTTCTAAAGGCAAAAATAGATTTCTCTTCTTTTCTTTTTTTTTCCCTCTTAAACCCTCGTATCGAAAAAAAAGAAAAAAAGATAGAGAGATGGAAAGTACAAAGAGACGCTCATTTCCTCAAAACGGTGAATAAGGACTAGGTGAGGGGCGTTTCTTTGGCGCTGTATAATGTCGACCACTTTCCATAAAATTTTTCATGATTTTATGCATATATGGTTTCGGTAGATTTGGGGACTGCTGGTTCTCATTATTAGTGGTGGATAAATCACTTGCTGTGTTGTTTGGTGTTGGTGAAATAGATGCAGAAGAAGATTGTGTAGTCGATTGTTGTGGTGGTGGTTGTTGTTCTCGTTGCTTGCGGCGTGGAAGTCCTGCACGATAATTTGTCAAAACATCCTGATCAAACATGCGGAGTATATCTACTGCATGAAGATAACAGGCACGTTCCGCATCCTTCTTCTTTAATGATATCCCCACAGCCAACAGACGCTCTGTTTCCTTCACTACATCCTCATCGACCTTCTCAGTGGTAGCTGTATTCTGTGATGATGATAATGATGATAATGACGTCATATCAGGAGTTTCTTCTACTCCTGTAGATGAAACTGTATCCGTTTCTTTCTTTTCGACAGTTTTTTGTAAATTGTCTACCGTAGTAGTAGTAGTAGTAGTAGTAGTGTCTTTTGCCTTTTTCTTTTTCTTCCCCTTTTCAGTTAACGTATCATTAGGGATATGTTTACTCTTCTTGGGCAACACAAGTGGTAGGTACGCAATGTTATGTACACTCACTTGCCTACCATACCCAGTAATATATACAGATGCGTTTACATTAACATTCTTGGGTAAATGATGTCGAAGGTAATTCTGCACGCATACCTTCGCTTCATTACCATTTTCAATAATCGCCTCATCACTGAGGTTCTCACCACATACTGTGAAATCATCTGGAATACGTAACTGCAGTATTCGTACGGTATCACGTATGTGTGGTAATGGACGTGGTTGGTTACCTTCCACTATATACCCAGGAAGATAAGGTGGACGTTTTTTCTTTTCTTCTCCACCCACCAGTCCTCCTCCCACAGCAGCAGCAGCAGCAGTAGAGGAAGAGGAAGAAGAAGAAGAAGAAGAAGTGGGATTGTTTATATGATTTGTTGTTCCTGCCGCTAAAGAAGGAGCTGGAATAGCCACAAGTCCTTTTCCCCACTGTACATCCTTCATAAGATCATTTGTCACCAGACCAAGTTGTTGTCGCTGTCGCACAAATTGTTCCTGCTTCTTGGGATCTGCATAGAGAGGTATACCCAACGCACACAATGTATCCACGGCATGTAATGCACATAGATCCATTGCCTGTTCCATCGTCTTTCCTACCGCATTTCCTCCACGCACTCCAAATACCCGTGGTACTGGAAGTAATGTACTGGCACGATACTGTTCTCCCATGCGAGTAATAACAAAAAGATCAGGATGTGGATTACGTGCAATTTCACGTTGCCATACTACTAACGCTTGTCGTGCCTCCTGAAGAAGTTGTGGATCTGGGTTAGCCTCAATATAATCACCACAATAATTGTTTACTTCATTATGTGCGGCAATAATTCGTTCACTAATGCTACGTTGATAGTTATAGTTATTACAACGACGCAGCATCTGAGGATCAAGCCACACTTCATCACCCCCTACTTGTTGTTTTAATGGGAGTGGAAGAGGATCATGTGGACGTGGGTGTTGAGTCTCTTGTGTGAGAGGATTTGGAGCCCATCGACCAAATCGTTCTGTTGCCACTGCGTGTTTTGCCTGCCGTTCCATATTGTTAGGAAACAATGGACGTGCAAGAGCATCTAATAACAATTCCGCATGCATAGCGGCAAGATGTTCAGCACATTCACGGGTTTGTGCCTTTCCACGTGCCACTACAGCATCATAGAGACGAATTTCCACTATATACATTCGCGCTGAATGACCTGGTACAGCCACGTGGGAAACGGCTATACGATCCTTTAGAGCAATTCCCTGCTGTAGAAAGTGATCCTTCATGCGTTCATACGCTGCTGCCTCATACACACATGGAAGCACAAGTGCATCCGGCGATGGTGAACATCGTGTGGAGGCGGTATTCACCATTTGCCACATTCCTCCCTCTGTTGGATCAAAGTTTACCACACCAGCATTACTCATAGTACTAGTAGTAGTACCCGTTGTTGTTGTTGTGGTTGTTGTGGATCCTAATCCTGCCGTACCTCCACTACTTCCATAGGAACTGAAAGAAAGCCATGGATAGTGGACGGTAGTGTGATACGTTGCTGCCTCATTCCCCTCTACTGCAGCTGCGGCATTATCATTGTTATTATTATTATTATTATTATTATTATTATTATTATTATTATTATCATAAGAAGAAGATGAGGAAGCATCAGAAACAAAAGTTGTCTTCGTCGTACTCGTACTCGTAGTAGTAGTAGTCGTATTTTCTGGATTTGCGGTATGGGATCTCACTCCTGATGCGGCTGTTCCTACCGATTCCAACCGCCCTACAGTCTTTCCACTTATATGCCGCTCTCCAACAATCTCCGCCTCCGCAATCTTCGTCGCAAAGACTCCCACCACCCCCGCCGCTGCTGCTCCTTCTCTCTCTCCACTACCACTATTCCTATCACTATGATCGGCATTCCTTCCACTATTACTATTACTATTCATAGGAGTGGTGTGTTGGGTGGGGAGCATGCGAAAGGGCGGTGGGACGGGCGTGTTCTCCGGCCGCACGGGATCGCCGGGCATCGGCGCATATCGTCCCGCACGCCGGGCGGCCGCCGCGTGTCGTCGCTGCATCGCCGGCAGTCGGAAGAGCGGCACCGCGAGGGCGTCGCACACCCGCTCCGCATGCATCGCCGCGAGAAGTTCCGCATCCCGCCGACTCGCCGCGAGGCCCTCCGCCACGTACGAGTCGTGCGGGGCCGGCAGCCGCAGGCGACAGCGGGCCCGATAAACCACCGTGAACTCCTTTTCCGCTTCTCTCTCCATTGCCGTGTTGGGGTGATGGACATCTTCTAGTCTTTCCTCGGTCACTTCAAAGACAGCGGCACCTTCACTTTCACCACTCGTGCGGCGGACGTAATTCACCACGCGGCTCTTCGCAAAGGGATCAATACAAGTCACATCACAGTACGCACCAGACAAGGGAGACGGCATCCCACCACTGTTACTACTGTGACTACTCCTACTAGAAGGATGATGATAATGATGATGAGGATGACTATTACCACTATCATGCATATCTACATCATCCGCCTCGGTAGCACTAACACTACTATTACTATTAATGTTACTACGATGGCTATCATGATGGTGTTCCTCCTCGGCAGGGAGAATTTCTATGGTCACCATTTCAGGTGCAATCGTCTCAGTTACAACAGTACCACCAACACCACTACTGCTGCTGGAATACGATGATGATGATGATAAGGTTTGATAAGAGTTCAATAGTATACCACTTCTCATAGTAAAACAACGGTACGCCACACATGAGAAAGAATGAGTGTGAAATACCACCAGCCGTCGAATTCCCTGCATCTTATCTCTCTCTCTCTCTCTCTTCCCACTACTAATGCTGCTGTTGAAAGAACCCCCCAAAAAACAAAAAAAAAAGAGAGAATAATAATTCTTTTGGTAAAAGTAAAAAGAATAATTGTACAGAATTACACTCCATTCAGTTTCCCATTAGAGGGTGCATTTTTTCTTTTTTTTTTTTCTGTTCTCTCTCTCTCTCTCTATATATATATATATATATATATATATATGTTCGCCACAGATGGATCTTATTAGAGATCAGAAGCAGCTACAAGAGAAGAATAGAAAAATAATGCAAAATACACATTCAAAGAAAAGAATATATATATATATATATGGTGTATAGTTGTATTCATTCGCTGAAGAAACACAGTAAAAACAAACAAACAAACAAAACAACACTTGTTGTGGAAACCTCGACAGAAGGGATCTGAGAAGGGACAGCACATAATAAAAAAGAAAAGGTAAAAAAGCAAAAAAAAAAAACAAACAAACAAAAACAAAAAAAAAAAAAGAAATCAAACGCACGCACATTCAAACATAACTATAAATGTAAATATGTGTAAACACATGCAGATAAACGGAATCAATATGAAGGTTTTGTCTTTCATTTCTGATGCAAACACATAATAACACGTACACTTCCTGATAAAACAAAAACAAAAACAAAAAACAACAAGAAACAAAAGAGAGTCTAATAGACTCTAACCACCTTTATGCATCCGTATTCATCCCTATTTCCTTTTTCTCATTTCACAACACCCATAAATAGATAATGACAGTTTACATTTAATACACAGATAGCATATATACAGATAGCATATATATATATATATATATATATTCACGCAATATATTCAAAGACGGTGGCATCTGTCTCATTTCGCTGAATAAATCCGCGTCCAACGAGATCTTCCACTTGTGTCTTCACAGACCGTGCACGAGGAGTGAAGAGTTTCGATAATTGTTGAACCGTCGCATCGAATAACTCATAATATCGTAATGAACGTCGACTCTTCATAATACGAATAATGGCGGCATCAATCTGTAATCTACGTGTATCTTCAATAGCTGAAGAGAGAGAAGAGGTACCGTCATTATTGTCATCATCTCCACAAGCACGTCCTTTTCCACCTGCTGTATGAACTGGAAACACACGCGCTACAGGAAGTTTAAATTTGCGAAGTTTATGCATGTAATCAACGTTAAGCGTGAATTCATCCTCTGGAGATAACGGTACATCCATTCCAACAGAAATATGGAAAGAAGTAGAGGAAAAAGGAATAGTATTAGTAGTAGTATTAGTAGTAGTAGTAGTGGTAGTAGTAGTAGTAGAATCCATTCGATTTGATGGTTTTACCCGAGTGAGTAAATTATAGACCTTATGATGTACAAGAGGAGCGAGATGTACACGAATACTCTTGAAATCCATTCCCATTGCAGTGGCGATATCTTGACCGGAAATAGAACGTCGAGGCGTGTTGATCATTTTATCCACACTGCAATCATTATCATTAGTATTATTATCTTTATCTTCCATAATACCCATACTCTCATCCTTACTACTACTTGGAATAGTAGTAATAGTAGTAGTAGTAGTAGTAGAAGTAGTGGTAGAAGGAAGAACAGGATCTTCTTCTTTTTTAACCTTATCAAGACTCCTTCCAGCATTATAGGCATTACTCACTAAAATAAGAATATGCGATTGCATTGTATTAGCCACTATCTCTTTTGTCCCACGTGGAAACACCGCATGTAGAGTAGCGGAACCCAATGTATGAATCCAATGTAAAGAACGGGATGGATGTAAGTTTTTATAAAATTCTGTATATGCTTCCATTCCAACAGCTAAGGAAGTACATGGAATAAGAGGGATTACACGGTATGTAGGCCAATGAACAGCAGTGAGAACCCGTACTTGTATGTCTGCTGGTAATAATAATTCTTTTTCCTCCACTATTCTATGAAATAAATCCCCACCATTTAATGTGGATTCATAATCCCTCAACATCGCCTCTAAACTATACGTTAAGGTGCGTCCAAGTACTTGTTGTAATTTACGAAGTAGTAAACGTTCTCCATCCATGTTAAGATGAGTGGATAAACCTGTACTGCCCATTCCTGTTTCCAATCTTGATAAAGAGGATACCATTGGTGAATGTAAAAGAAGAAGACGATGAGCCAATTGAAGTTTATAATGTTCAAGAAAGATATCTTTATCATCAATAAGACTAACAAGATAAGCTACAGCATCCATTCGTGCTATTACATCTTGACTCTCCACATCCCCATTATTCATTTCACGTCTACAGAGATAATCACAGTAATTGGCAAGAAACTGTGCGGTTGGGATCTCCTCATCTCCACGCAGAGTGGATAATTTATTTAACACCGCAACTGTCTTCTTTGCGGCATCGTGATTAAGTAAAACACTTGGAAGTTCAGATGTCGCAACAGCGGCGGAACCACGTAAGGACACACGTCCACCAAGTTGACCCCATTGCTCTGGATTTATAATTTCATGAAAAGCATCCCGCATTGCGGATTGCAATGGTAAATAATTATCAAATTGTTTTCGAAGGAGATTACTATATTTTATCGTCGCCTCTACAAGTTTAACAATTAATCCCATAGCTGGATCTTGTGTGGATGATGATGATGATGATACTGATGCTGCTGCTGCGGGGTCTCCTGTTCTTCTTCTCATATGAACAACTGTAGTAGTATCTCTATTATTATTATTATTATTATTATTTTCATTATTATTATTAATCATATTATTACTACTACTACGCTGCTGCTGCTGTTGTTGTTGTTGTTTAACAGGAGTAGTCGTTAATGTGGATCTCATGTTATTAAGAGCATTAACATCCAAATGAATGGAATGAGTGGACTCAGCAGCAGCAGCAGTAGTAGTAGTAGTAGTAGTAGAAGGAGAGGATCGTTGTTTTTCTTTCGGTATTGCTTCTTTAAGGGTCATATAATTATCAAAAAACCCAGCTGTTTCTGTTATTATCTTACTAGCAAATTCACTAGCAAGTAACTCCCAAGAGGATTCATCCTGCGTATTAATAAAAGCCATAACGAAGGTATGCATATTTCGTAAAAGTTCATCATCTGAGAGTTGTTCCCATGATTTCACAGAAGAAGAACTTGGTATACTCATTACTGTTGGAATAGTAGTAGTATTATTAGTAGAAACTACAGTATCTGTAGAGTTTAGAGTATTTGTAGGAGTGGTAGAAGTATACTGAACTGTGTCCATAGACACAATTCCTCCATTTCGTCCACTCCATGTATCTAACTGTGCTCGAAAACCAAAGTTCTCATCTAATATCACAAGTCTATGCACTTCTACTAATAATATATATTGAAGTTGTTCACGCAATACCGCATGGAAGTTTGTTGACATAACATCTCGTACCATATAATGTTCAAATTCAAAACATTCCTGTACCCACGACATGTAATGCCAACGTTTTGAAGGTTGGGCGAGATGTAAGGTTCGCTGATCACGATAATAGGCCTCTGCTGCTAATATATACGGAATCCCAAAGTCTGCAAAGATAAGAAGATATAATGGATGAATGGCATTTACAATAACGACTTGAGCTAAATCCACTCCAGATTTTGCATTGGATCCACGTCCACGACCACTACCACTACTACTATTACTATTATAATTATAATAATTATTATTACCAATAATAGTAGCAGTAGTATTATTATGATTATTATGCGTATTATGATTAGCACTCATAGTAGTGAAAGGAGGATAATTAAAACTATTACTATTACCACTACTACTATTGCTATTATTACTACTACTACCTATGATCAGCTGGCCTGTAATAACATCCGCAATAGTGCGGTTCTCTAGTTTTTCACGCAAAATACGAATATTATCTAATGAAGTAAAATCCACTGCCTCTTTTTCTCGTGTTGGAGAACCATTGTTACTATCACTACCACTACCACTACTATTACTATTATTACTATTATGATTACTATCACCACTTGCAAAGACGGAGAGAGGTGATACATCCCTTGTATATTTCTTAGTTTTTCCATTTATTCCAAGTGACTTCTGCAATTTCTCCACTTCCGCAATAATACGATAGAGCGTATTCTTTCCACTACCACTACTACTACCAACACCAGCAGTTCCTCCTATTCCTATTTCCATTCCATTATTACTAGTTGCAGTTCCAGCACCTCTTCGTATATTTATATCCCGTGCGGTGGAGTATTTCTTTACAGTACTCACAATCTCTGTAATAGCGGCAAGTGTTTTTTGCACCTCCACACTTGCCGGTGAGGAAATGAAATGATTATTTTGATAAGCCACTCGTGCTTGATGGGCTACGGCCAGCATTCCCTCTACTAACATTTCTCGAATAGGTTTATACACCACCACGTAGAATACCTTTACACACAACACCGTCACCTCATCAAGAGAGAACTTGGTTGTATAGTATTGATCAAGATAACCAAAACAAGAGAGTACCACCCGACGGAAGTTCATAAACAGTTTATATTGTAAAACAAATTGCTGACAAATACTTCCAGATGATGAAGAAGATGAAGAAGAAGAAGTTGAAGAAGAGGAATGTAAATGAAAGTCTTTGCGTAAAAATGGACGAAGTACATTAACCTCCAAATCATTTATTAAAAAGAGTACCAAACGACGATACATCTCAAGTGCACTCTTTGGATTACCACTACATGTAGAGTAAATCACCGCATACCAACTCATACGAGTTCTAACATTCTGCAAACGTTCCTTCATCTCTGCATTGCCTGTACGGATAACATGAGCGGCATGCATGAGATACGCCTCTACTTCTGGCCATACTTCATCTACAGAAGGACGTTCTTGTATGCGGGCGAGAGACCCTGTTCCCTGTGGACGAGAGGGACTATCATTGATTAAACTACTTTCTTTCGTAGATCTACTACTACTACTATTATTATTATTATTACTGTTATTATTATTATGGTTGCAGGTGGAGAAACTAAACGAAAAGGAAATCATTTTTTCTGTTTTTTTTTTTTTCTTTTTTCTTTTTTTAATTGTAGGAGAAAAAAACGTTCTACCTTTCTAACTATTCAAACCTCCTTTTCTTTTTTTTTTTTTTTCTTTACTGTTTATGCAAACTTACTCACTCACTCACTCACTCCCTTTTTCTCTTCCTCCTTTTATCTTCACAGGCACTGTCAACTTCCACAGTTTTACTTATTCAAGATACTTCCTCCTCTTCTTCTTTGACTATGTGTGGTAGATACCTGCACGTAAATGAATATGCCTTGAAATAGATGAATATTCCTAAAAAAATATATGTATAGCTGTTACTTATACGAATTTATGGTCTCTTCCTTTTTCTCTGTAAATAAATAAATAAATAAATAAATAAATAAAGAAACACGCTTGTTACGGTTTCCTTTTTAATATATATAAAAAGAACAAGAAGAAAAAGAAAAAGAAAAAAAGAGGATTATATTTAACAGAGTCAAGGAAAAAAAAAAGAAGTTTACATTCTTCTTCTTCTTAAATGAGTGCATATAACTTCACCCACACCTTCCATATCATTTTTCTTTTTTCCATCAATTCTTCCTAATGTGAGTAAAACCAACACAATAATATATTATATATATAAATATAATGTATGTACAAAAACACCAAACGCAATAATCCTCTCTCCATCACATTGAGAGAAACCACAAACACTCACACTCACACACAGCGAGTTAACGCTATTTTTATTTTATTTCCCACCTTGTCCTCCACGATTCTTATCATTGGAAGATTTTGCCGGACCCTTCATTGTTTGACCCTTTGAACCACTCTTCGGTGTATTTAACTTTGAGAGTAAATCGGTCATACCCCGTGAACCGCCTTGACGAGATCCAAACACCGTACGAACACCACCACGATCCCCTTCACTTCTTCCTTGTTGTTGTTGTTTACCATCACCTTGTTGTTGTCTTTGTTGTTGTTGTTCTTGGCCTTCTCCTCCTCTTTGTTGTTGTCTGTATTGTTGTCTCTGACCACCTCTCCTGTAGTCACCGCCGGCTCCACTACCACCAAGGGTCTTGTGAAGATCACGTCCACCTGCAGTTCCAGCAGCAGCAGCAGCAGCAGCAGAAGCAGCAGAAGCCGAAGAAGAAGAAATATTAGTATTACTACTATTACTACTATTAGTACTACTTCCTCTATTATTTCCAGTCAAAGACTGTTCAGCACTGCGGCCATCCAGAATATTCCGCCAATATCGTTCACTATTTCGACGGAATTCCTCAATAGCGGCGGAACGTTCACTTTCCATCGCGCGTGCTAAACCTCTCGCACTATTCTGTGCTTCTTCTCGTAATGGTTGTACAATATTAGAATAATGCTTTAATACCTTTTGATAAAAGCTAAGCATTGGCATAGTTCTGTAGAAGAATCGATTAAATGTAGCTACAATACCAGCTCCATTTTTAGCATTTAAGAGAAACTGTAATGCTGGGTTAGCAGCTATAACCTTATAATGTGCAGACTTTTCTAGTGCTCGACATAATCCTTGATCAGCATCTGTAGTAACATACACTACTTCTTCTGGACGTCGTGTAAAGTAATTTAAAGACTTGGAATTGGCAATAATAAATCCAGTTGCAGGGGCTCGTGTTGGACCTGCAAGAATACCATGTTTCTTAAAACGTTCAACAGTTTCAATATGTTCAGCCTTTATATTATCAAAAAGAAATGGACCTTCAAGAGGATCTAATAACTTTAATGCTGTATATTGTCCAGCCTGTGGACCATCTGTTGTGGAATCCACTTCAAAGTATCTACTACCAGGATAAACATCTGGATGTTGGGTAATATTGTGTAAAAAGGCAATAAAAGCTTCTATCCCAACTGAAATATTTGGTACATATTTTCCTTCACAATAATCATCATATAATTGTGATACTTTTTCATGATTTCCAGCAAATACAGGCATTAAGGTAGCAAAAAATTCATGTCGTAATGTTGGATTTCGTTTATTTTCTCGAATAGCATATTGAATATCCATAACAAGTCCATCATTACGTAAAGCGAGATCTTCAAGAACATGTACCACCATTTTATCATCACCTTGACGATTCCTATTATTATTACTACCATGAGAAGATCGTTGTTGTCCTAATTGCCGTATAGCACTAGAGAGAGCCATTGAACCTTTACGCTGTTGTTCATTTCGTGACTGTACGGCGTTATTCTTTCGATCTCCTGCATTTCCATTACCACTATTCGTACTAGTACCAGTACCAGGTCCTCCCCAACTAAGAATGAGAGAAGCGGGAACTGCAAAGTCATCTCCAACAGATTCTTGTTCAGGACAATTGGCAAGACCACGAATAACAAGTGAGATATTCTCTGATGTTACTCCCATTCGTCCTAATAATCCAGCAAGTTCACGACTTTTTACAAAAGGAATAACATTTCCACTCCACCGTGATGATCCTCTATGTAATTGTCCTGTCTTTTGCGCAAGAAGACTTGGTGAAATACCTTTACCAACTAATGCAGCAAGACCTAGTTGAAATTCACTCACAACTGTATTTTCAAGATAAGAATTATACTGCACATCTGTAAAATTAGCACCAGAAGAATGTAATCGAGCTCGTTTTAAAAGTTTAAGAATAAATGGTTCATCCGATCCACTATGACCACGTTGAGTAGCATTTTGAAGAGCATATGCTGTAGGATCTACATCTGCCCATATCGTTCCACTTCGTTCTCCACCACTTCCAATAGGTGATAATGTCCCATCTACGGTTTGAAGGGATAACTTTGGTACATTTTCAGGAATACCAGTATTAAAGGTTGTAATTTCTTCTTCCAAGTATTTTGATAACACCTGTGATAAGAGAAGTGATGGTGGACGACCACGTTCTCGCCATTCATGAAGTGAAAGTAATAATTGTCGAACATCCGCTTCCCCATTAGAACACTGTTCTAATGCCCATTGATGAATATCTTTATCTCCAAGTTTTTCATTAAATAATCTTACCAATGTATTCTTATAACCCAAATCTCGTACACGTTCATCTTCACTACCAAGTGTATTGTAATGACTTGTATCATGTGAAGGAGAGTGACCATGTGGTCCAAGACCAAATCCTTTTGCGTAATCCTCCGCAATCTCACGTATACGTTCACCAATACCAGAGGATGTCCCAAACGGTGGAATTTTTCCACCAAAGGGAAGACCTGCACTATCAATAAGACGTTGTTCTGTTGGATCTAATAATGCCTTTTGCTCTTTATTATGTTGTTCCCATCCAAACTCAAATGGTTTCCACCAGGTTTCATTTAATTGTAGAGAACTTACCTTGGAAGGAGATTTAATAAAATTTCCTGGTCGACGTCCACTAATATCTCGTAATGCTTGCTCAATCACATGCATTTCAGCATCACTTACAGGTTCTACTTCACTCCAACCATTTTCAAGTTCATTACGATCTACTGTAGGAAGACCTTGTGTACGTTGATATTCCCATTTCCCACCAAATGGTACGGCCCGATCACGACGATCTGGTATAACTTCAAAGGCTTGTGGATTATGAAAAAATTGTTTAGAAAGTAATCGATCTTTATATTCCTTAGTCTCAAAATCATCTAATGTGGTATGTTGTGTATATCCAAATCGTTTACGTTTAGGGGTATATTTACCTGGAATAAGCGAAACCCACTTTTCCCGTTGAAAAGGAGCTTGTTTCAATTCTTTTAATCTTTCCTCTGCAAAATCATTTCGAAATGGTGTCTGCCATGATGGTGGATGCTCTAATGATTCCACAGACAATTCTGAAATATTAAGAAAAGCCTCTCGTACTTGATCAGCAGTCCCAATAGGCTCCGCTACACTGCGATCCATCACACTTCCACCTCCTTTAAGAAGACGCCACTGAACAAAGAGAACTCCATTGCGAACACCAACTACTTGACCTAAAAATTCTTCACGTGCGGTACGTTGAGAATCTAATATCGTAACTCGCCCCTTTACATGCGGTGCGGAAACATAACGAATAGATGCCCAACGATCACGAATATCTACACAATCCGTTCCAAGAAAAACAAGTCCACGTTCGCGTTGTCGTGCTGGATCCACATACATAGCACACAACTGCCACTCGGAATCACTTCCTTCCTTTGTTACACCTACCACTATTACTTCTTCTTCTTCTTTTTCCATTTCTTTTTGAGTTTCGGCATTATTGTTATTATTACCGTCCACATTTTTTGCACGAATCGCAAGCCAATCACCATGTTCAAAATCTCCAAAGAGACGACATGTATCGGGTGTGGTATCTAATAAGAAATGTTTACCATGAATAGGATCACTATATGGTACCGCTTCAGGTGATGGATATACATGTTTAATAGCCTTAAATAGAGCACCAGATTGACTAACACGAAATGGTTGTAAGGAGGCAGGTGTGGTGTCAAATACCCGATAACCATCCTTATCTGGGAAAACAATACTACTGCTACTACTATTCATACTACTTCTGCCACTACTATCCCCAACATTCTTATTATTGCTACGATTATTATTATTACTATTATTTTTATTATTATTATTATTGATGTCTGGTTTCATTTTTGGATTCTCCGTCTTCATTTTAGCTTTCTCTGCCTCTAATTCCTTTTGCAACTGTTCTGCCTTTGTTGCACGAGTCGCAATAACACTATTAAGGTATAATATTTCACGCCATTCACTTCCTGTATACGCTTCCTTTGGAAGTCCTGTAGAGAGAAAAGATTTTTCAATCCCTTCCTTTACCTCACGCCAATTTACAATATGTTTTGTTTTTGGATCAATTTTATATGGGACTATAGCGGAGGTATCCAAACGCCAAAGTGCGGGTGGTACACGTACAACTCCCTCTTCCTTTTGTTGTCGTCTATATTTGTTCATTTCCATATCAATACGAAATTGAAGTGGAGAGAAGGGAGGTTTTTGAACTTCTCCAGTATAACGTGCGGCTTGACTTTCCAATGTAAAACTGTTTGTAAGAAGATGTGGATGTGGTGTGGTATCAAGCAAGTGATCTAATGATTTCTGCATCTCTGGTGTAATCGTAATAGCCCCAATAAGAAACTCTTTACTTCCTCGTAATGCATGTATAAAATCCAATGCCTTTCCACGTTGTTGAGTCCGTACATATACCCGCAATAACGCCTCTGCCTGTCGTTGTGTATGTTGTCCAGTTCCAAAGTATGGATCTTCTGTGGCTCGATGCCAAAGTGCCTCTGCTCGCCGGGCCACCACCGCAAACCATTCACGGCCCCAACGTTGATGCGGCGCCCATCGCCCACGATGTCGACGGAATGGGGTGTTGGCATCACCCTCACCGCAGTAACGGGTTGAACTATAGGGAAGACTACACCGTGGACAGTGATCGGGATCTACATAATTACCTTCCATCTCAAGAAAAATACCAAAAAGATCCTCTAGAGCTGCAGGACGGGCAGATTGGAATTGTTCAAATAAATACGTATCACGGAAATCAACACTACTTAAGGCATCATGAAAAGCAACGAAGAATTCATGTACGTGTTGGGTATGACGGGATTTAAATTCTCCAATATCTCCTACAGCATCATAATGTAATTGAATAAGATACTGTAAACGAGCAAACCAGGCTTTACAATGCTCTAAACTTTTAATATCACGTATCTTTAATAATTCTGGTCCAAGTACTTCCTCTGTGAGAGGACTACGTGGATTACTTAACTGCGCCCCATGAGCTCCAGCACGGTAAAGTGTCTGACACCATTCAGGTTCATAATGTAGATTTGTAATGGCCGGCCGTGGTATACCTTTATACCGTTGATCTGTATGGGTTTCATAGGCTGAGAGATCATTACTACCATCCGTGTTTGCCGCCTCAAAGCCATGAGGTCTACCAAGTAATTGATGTAATTCCCGTTGACCAAATACATATTCCCTAAAGAAACGATTATTCTTCGCATCTGTATCGGTTTCCCACAAATTCATATGTCGTGTATAGAGAGGTGTAATAAACGGTAAACCACGACGTGATTTCCCAACATTTCGTTCGTTACTAAAAATACCATAACGTTTTTCATGAATGTAAAAAGGTTGTCGCATCTCATCATGTTGGAGTTTAGTGGCATATTTGAAGGAGAAACGTTTCTGTACGGCCGTTGAGGAAAACACCTGCAATTCCTCCCCCACACTTGTGGGAAGTCCACCAATGTGAAGACGACGACGCAGCATCTTTACTTACACACACAGACACAGAGACAAAGACAACTGCAATCACGGTGTTAACAAGTCACCGCAATTCAGTAAAAAAAAAGTATATATTAAAAAAAAACCTATATATACAGGAATTCATATGAAAGAAATAAAAACAACAACAGAAGAATGAAAAAATAATATGAAACCAAGAATTTACACGCTTATGTACAATAAACCATAGTAATAATAATAATAATAATAATAATAATAACACAGACGGGTATATATATATATATATATTTCTTTGCACTGATTCATCACAACAGCTCCCTCTTCCCCTCACTCACTCCCTTCCTTGCAGTTTCTGGCACTACCACCATCAGACGAATAATAATAATAATAATAATAATAATAAACAACCAACCAACCAATCAATCAAACAAATAAATAAATAAATAAATAAAAAAGATTCAATATGTCTGTAGTGTTTCTGCATCCATTAATATGTCTGTTGTGGATGAAGAAACGACCATCGCCTCGTGGGTACAATACGCGAGATGTTGCGTAAAGAGCCACTCGTGCACAGACTGAAGTGTTACACCAGCATTACGTGTATACATTGCCATCTCATTATCATTATTATTATTATTATTATCATTAAAAGAAGAAAATGAACAAGAGACTCCAAACACATCATGCACAAGCGCGTAAAATGCTTGTAATCCATTCCTTTCTTTACAAGAACGTCCCTGTATGGCTATCTGTTGTTCCTTATTTCTCTGTGCAGATGGGATACCCTCGTAGGTAATATTATACACAGCCTTATCACAGGCAAATATAAACTCAAACACAGCCCGAGTACGGGGTAAGTGAAAGTCTGAAGTGATTACATGTAAATGACGCCAACCAGCCGGATCTGCATGTACAGTTCGCAAAAAATAAGCATTTCCAATTGTATCAAGACTACTTGTTTCTCGAATAATATCATGAGGTGTAAGCCATGAAGCCATTTCTTTTTCATCAGCGACCTTACCTTTCTTCATCGTCGTCATCGCATCTACTCTTTCTTTACACTTTTGTAAGAGATAAAGAGCTCCACTAGTACTTTCACCAATAGGCCAACCAACATGATTAATGTAATTTGGTTTATGTGTAGTTCCCGCACTGAGAAGCACAAGTTTTGGTCTTTTTCCTTTTCCTTTTAATAGTTGTTCTGCACATATTGTATGATAACGTTCATATGCGGCATCTAAGCGTTCCAACACAAACCATGGAAGACTGGCAGGGTCTTCATTACGTTGTGAACCACCACCAAGAACAACAATAGCGTCCACAACGTCTAAGGGCATATATATATATATATATATATATATATATATAAATATTTAACGATACAAATAAAAAAAAAAAACTTGAAATACTGTGTACTAAAACTAATGGTTTAGGAAGAATACAATAAAAAAGAAAAATACAGAAAGAAAAAGAAAAATACAGAAAGAAAAAGAAAAATATTAAATCCCAAACTTTTTTCTTTTCTTCTCTTATAGTGATTCAGAGTTCCAACTCTTAGTATATATATATATATATATATACTAAGAAGAACAAAAGTAACACGTCTTAAATCTGTGTGAAATACACCCCAACATCAACATCAACATATCCGCAGAAAATGATTAAGAATCATAATAATAATAACAATACGTTTTCTCTCCTTTACGCTAATGCTGGTCGTACTTCTCGCACGGCCGCAATTAATTCCTGCAGTCCACGTCCTCCGCTGGCTTCTTCATTCACAAAATCCAAATAACGCACATGACAGCCACGGACCACAATACTACTAATACACCGAAGCGCCACTGGATCACTCTCCAACTCCACTGTATGATTCTTTTTACCCGTATTCTTCATACCACCACTATTACTATTATTATTATTATTATTATTACTGCCGCTGTTGCTACTACCATGTGAAGAAGAAGAAGGTGGAGTTTGATGATGTAATCGCCGCACTGCTGTATCTGAAATAGCATCCAACTTCATATTCATAGTTTCAGGATCAAACTCAACAATACGGCCAGTCAACAGAATGCCATTTGTAAGCTCCACACGCACAAGGGCATGCAGTACAGCACCACCAGCAGCCAAGACAGATGGTATTCTGTGGGTATCAACACAATCCATATATAAATATATATGTATATGTCTGCAAACACTTGCGGGACCTCTAAAAAACCAAAATGGTAAAAGAATAAGTTAATCAAATGAAAAAAAAAAGAAAAGGAAAAGAAGAAAAGAATCGCTTTCATACATGATACAAATAAAAAAAAAATATGCAAAAAAAAAAGTTCATCATTTATTCTTCTCTGTTTGGTTCACTCTGACGCTGGATTCTGTGAGGTTCACGGCAACACCGAGCAACATGGAGAGATCACAAAAAAAAAAAAATAATAATAATAATAACAACAACAGAAAAAACAAAAAGGATAAATATGAAACATAGATAGTGTGTGAGTTTGTGTTTGTGTGTGTAATTGAGTCAATAAGAGACAAAAACACACCACCAATCACTACCACTACTCAATTCCAATTTCTCCCTTTTTTGATCAATGCAAAAAAAAAAAAAAAAAAAAACAGATAATGCTGTACATTTGAACGTATGTAACATAGGACCTATTAATATACGTCATTTTATTTTATTTTTTTTTCTCTCTTTTTTTTTTTTTTTTTTTTTTTTGGGGGGGGGGGTTCCATTCTTTTTCCATCCCTTTTGCAAATTTCCACATGCCTTTTCATTCCATTTTTCTCCCACCTCCATTTTTCTGTACAGGCTATACCATGTAAACATATATATATATATATATATATATATATATGTCTGTGTGTGTGTGGGTGTGTCAATCATCACGTGTGTAGTACTTCAGCACATACTCCTCTAAAAACCCTGGGAGTTTATCATACAATGGACGTATAGGGTTGGGATCATAATATTGCGCCAACACACAAAGAAGATCGAGCCATTCAGGAAAGAATAAAACATGAGGCTCACGTACATGATCTGCCGACACAAGAGAGAAGAAATCCGCCAAAAGACGTGGAGTTACTCGACGAATTCGACACCATTCAAATTCCGCTGCCATATGCTGCAATCCACTGAGTGCCAACACCCGCGCTATTCCAACATCCATCGTTCCACTGTTATTAAAAACGCTGCTATTACTAGTACTAGCACCAGCACCACTAGGATATCCACTCTGACTTCCTTCAAACTCTTCATTAATAAAAACACTACTGACACGACTACGTGATTGAGAAAGACGACGATCCATACCAAAGGAACGACGCCTGGCAACATCTGTATCAGGGGCAGCGGAACGCATCCCATACGCCTCTCTTGGTTTTGCATAATATGTAAAGAGAACGTAAAGGGCACTAAGGTGAGTTGTGAGACATGTACGCACCTGCACATGACGTGCAGCCCGACGGAATGGATCTAATGTTGGGCCGCGAAATCCATGCGTGATGATCCACTCATAAAGAAACTCACGCACCGCCACTGGCCGAAGTGTCCACGTGGAGTCAAAGGGTTCATAGCGGATTGGATCATTTCGCGAATGACTATCACTACTCACATTCACGGATGGTACTACTGTTGTTGTTGTTGTTCCTGTCGTTGATGTCTCCTTTTCTTTTCCTGCATTATCTGTGTCTTTCCCACCTTTTAACGGATTATCTGACTCGTCTTCTTCTTCTTTTTCTTTCTCCTCTTCTTCTTGTTGTTGTTTTTTTTGTTGTTCTTGCTCCCGCCTTACTTGTTGTTGTATATTATCCCACGCATGTGCACAACGTAGGAGGGCTTCCATAAACTCTGCCGGTCCAAGACGTATTTTATAATGAGTGTCTTTGAGATCTATTTCTGTTGTTTCTCGTCCTGTAATTCGTGGTCGTAGTGATGGTCTCAATACGGAACTCGTTAACTCCATTGAACGTTGAATACTACCACGACGAGAAGCCACAGAAGGCATAGCTTCCTCCCATACTCGTGCAAGAATACGTCGAACAGCCACACGATGTAGTTTTCCCTTTCCACCAGCCACACGACAATCACGTAGAAGCCTCCAAAAGTCTAATGCTGTAATATACATTGGTCCAACACCACCAGCACTACTCATGCTAGCAGCTTTATCGTTGTTCTGCTTATTATTACCACTTCCACTTCCGTACACTGCATACTGCATGAAGAGTGAACGTAATTTTGGAAATGCATTTTCTACCGTACGTGCGATACGTAAATAAATACTACCAGAACTAAATGCCTCTTGTGGTAAAATATCTGACAAACGCAATATTGTGATATTTTCCATAAACTTTGGTGTATCTTCCTGTACCTCTGTAGAGAAAACAGTTTGTGGTTCAACAGCAATATGTACAGCATGATGTAATGCACTTAATGAGGCGGCAATCCATCGTTGTTGATTTTCTACCATTAATGGCCAACGTAAATGACTCTCAGGAGGATGATACCACCCGGAACACCGTCTATTACGCTTACCAAGATGTTGATCCTCCGCCGTAGGAGCTGACGATGCAATTGGAATCGGATGTGTATCATCTGTAGCACGCTGTCGCTTTACTTTACACTCTAACCAGTTCGCGAAATATCGCATAAGACCAGCGAGAAAAACAAGTTGAACACCACGTTTACGGGTCATAAGTTGTTCCGCTGTTACAATACACACCGTACCTGTAACCGCCTTATATGCCTCTACAAGTGTCTGACCTACAGTAGCCTCAAGTTGTACTACTATGGCAGTGTTAGTATTTGTCTCTTCCGGCATTACAGAATCATCTTCAAACTTCGCTCGTAATGATCGTATACGCATATCAGCAATACATACTTCTTTGAGTTTAGCTAATGGTGGGCCACCTTCAGGATCCATCGCCCGCATAAGGGCAAGAAGGCGATGAAGCGGCAGTAAAACTGTTGACGCCTCTGCTAAAAGTGCTGAGAAAGGAAGATCCTCCTCTGGAGTGTCACGTAATCGCATACGCATTTTCTGTCCATTTTGTTCCTTTTGCTTTAAATCAAGCTTAACATGGTCAATGTTTTCTACAAAATCTTCATCTGTGGTAGCTAAAAAGAGGGATCCAAGTGGACTTTCCAGTAATGTTGTATTTGCCCACAACACAAGTAACTCTAGAGGTGATGGCGTCTCCAACCATTCATGTTGTTGCTTTTCACGATGATAATGATGAGGATTTTGGCGGTTATGTCCATCTAATGTAGGAAAAGGTGTACGTAGTAATAATGAATCAAGTAATCTCGTACCCACACGATCTATTTCACGTACCTGCGCAATCCTCCGTTCATACTCTTGTTCCCTTTCCGCAATACGTCCTTCTACCTCTACACGATGGTTGTTTGTCGCCACTAACTCCTCACTTAACTCCGCACTTTTACTGGTAAGCTCTACAATCTCAGATTCAAGACTTTTTGCACTAAGTTGTAGTGCTGCAATACGGGCTCGTACGGTATCAAGTGCTGCCGCACTCTGCAGTCGCATATTAGCAAAAACACGCCAGAGACGTACCGCAACGCGAATTCGTTCCGCTGCAAACCGTCTTGCCCACCTTGCTCGATATTTCTGTTCGCGCTGTCGACGATTGTGACAGACATCATGCCAAGCCTTAAGGGTAATGCGAAGAAAGGATTTAATCCAGTTTGCGTTAAGTAGAGCAAAGATGCGTGGGAGACGTTTAAAATGTTGCTGCCGTGCAGCATTCGCATGTGCGAGTGTAATAACGACCTGAGTCAATTCATGATGGGCGAGGAAGTACGTTTTACGTGCGTAGCGGGAGAGAAGCAATGTTGGAATAGTTGCTGCATCCACTGTGCCTGCCTCAACCGCCGCCACCAAATCTGCTGCCATCATTGGTGTTGTAGTATTGTTGCTTGTGGTGATGGCATAATTATAATTATTACTATTACTATTGCCCTCTCCCCATTCTGGCAGCTGCGGGAGATCCTGTAGGAGCTGCGGGTACTGCACGGTGCCACCGAGTGCTGCCCGCATCTCTGGTGTGTCTGGCACGTACACCTCCCGCAGGAGGAGGGCGATGCAGGGCGCGAGGGTGTTGCGGTGCCGCGGGAGGGCGTCGGCGATGGCCTCGAGGAGGCGGCCGGCCACCGCGGCGCGGACGGCGAGGCGGCGGAGTTGCGTGGGGCCGTCGGCGGCGGGGAGGGCCGCGGGGGGGCGGAGGACCGCCGCGTGGAAGAGCGACCGGGCGAGCAGCACGAGACCCGCCGCCGCCGCCTGCTCCGCCCGATGGCCGGCCGCCCACCCCAGCGGGTGTACACACGCCCAGCGGTGACTCGCCTCCTCTTCTTCCTTTTCTTCTTCCTCGTCGTAGTGAAGACGTCGATGTTGGGGGGGAGGGCTTGTGTTGTTTTCCTCCGTGTTCTCATGACCTTTGTTCTTGTTCTTGCTGTGGGCCCGTTGGTAAAGGTGGGGGAGGGAGACAAGTGGGACTCGCTTCCCCGCCTTCCCCTCCACTCTTTCCTCGCTGGCCGACTGCTTTCCAAAGTACTTTGTGTGGGTAATGGGCGGCAGGGGCTGCAACGGCCGCTTCCGAGAGGGTGTGCCACTCATCTCCAGACTAACAAACAATAATAACAATAATAATAAAATAAATATTAGGAAGTAAAATAGGATAGAGAGAGAGAGAGAGAGAGATTAGAAAATAGAAGAGAGACACACCTGTACTCCTCGTTGAGTTCACCCACTCCCATCACCAAAATAGAAAATGAAAGGGATAAGGCTAGGGTTAAGAGACTGCAAATGAATAGCAGAATTCAGAAATTACACCCATAACAATATATATATATAGGGAGAGAGAAGTGAAGGTGATATAGGAGACAGCACAAATGTCTTGAGAGGAAGTAAGCAAAAAGGGAAAAAAGAAGGAAAGAGAAAGAAAAAAAAAAAAGATAAGAAAACAGAAATCACATGATTCCCTTGCCACAAAATAAATAAATTGAGGCGTCGATAGCGCAGCATATTCACTTCTCTTTTCCTTTTACACTTCTTGTTACTCGCTTTCTGTTTTGTTATTGTTGTTTTTGTTTTACCACTCTCATCGACGATCAAATGACATAACACCAAAGAAGCGGCTGTTCCGTAACCACAGAGATGACAATGCATTTTTTACCAAGTGATATAAGCGCATTTTAGTAACGATAACCACACCATATACGTGGTCACACAAGGATAGACGTGAGTAACGTAAATGTATTTTATTACCACCTCCCGTACTAGTAAAAGTATTATCAACAGAAGAAGGTAATACTGTTGGAGTCGGCTTGTTATTATATCGGGCAAAACAGATACCAAAACCTGTTGACTGTACTCTATTATTATTATCCATTGTACTTTTATAAGGACTTCCTTCATAGCTAGTGTATGTGATTTGCATAGCAGTTGCTAATCCAGCATATGTAGCGGATCGACACTCATAGGGAAACAATTCAATCACAACACTTCCTGGTTGCATCACCACTGTAGAAGCTAATGCGACCCCATGAGGTACAATTAACACATCTGTTAATACTAATAAACGTAGTAATTCCAAGTAATCCTGAACGAATACAACACTATATTTTTTATTTACCTCTTCAGTAGTATTAACTGTATTGTTCCTACTGCTAATGTTAGTACCAGGTAGGTAGATGAGTTGAACTCGACTCACGTAACCAAATTCATCATATAAGAATGACATCATTCTTTCTTCTTCTTCTGGTTCACCATCTATCTCTTGAGAAGCTATTACTGTAATAGTGAGTGGACTCAACTCATTTAAAATTGAAGCTTCTCTTAACATACCAGCAAGTGCAGTTGCTACCGCATTCTTCTCAGAATGATTACCCCTATCTTTTCCATTAATACTCCTACTCATACCATTATTATTATGATGATAGTAATAGTAATAAGGACTATCACTTGTCCCGTTAATCATTTCATCTGTTACAGCAGCGAGTATCAAACGCCATAGTATTGGAGAGAGTGGACCTTTTCCCCACATGGCTAAAGCAGTATTCACAATAGCAGTAATACTATTAGAATTTCTATCATTATAATGTTTCTTTTGTTTTTGTAAATTACTATAGTGCATGTAGTGAATCCATCGTAGACGAAAACGATTTGCCACTATTTTTGAATGAAACCAACGTGAAGGACGTCGATCAGCTAATAGTATGTACTTTGCACAACTAAATTCCTGCAGGGAACGTAGAGGTTTTAACACATGTAATGATGGGGATATGGAACCATCTTTATTTAAGGCTGAGTTCTCTGCATTACTTATTCTTAAGTCTATCATCACATAACGTACTGCAGTTTCATCATTAGAAAGAATACCACCAGTAGTAGTATTAATATTAATATTAGTAGTATTAACGATATCTCTTTCATTCCACCATGGTTGAAGTTGAAAAAGACCTGTTGCCACCCGAATCCAATGAAGGATATGATGTAGATCGTGTTGTGTTTGATTCCTCTGATCACAATCTCTATTACCAACATCTACAATTAGTTTTGTTAATCGTGAAAGGCTCAACACATCCCCTTGTACAGTACGTACATGAAGAGGCTTATTATTATTATTATTATTATTATTATATGACACATCTTCTTGCCAGGCAAAGAATTGTGCCATATCCCGCATTAACGTACTGATATCACATCCACCACGAACTAGAAAAACAGATTCCGTGAGAATCTTTTCTTTTTCTTCTTCTTCCTCGTCTTCTTCTTCTGTAAATCCACGAAGAGAGAGATGTGTTTGATTTCCAGCAAAACAAACTTCATGTTCAATGCGATGTCCACTTATTTCCAGTCTTTCCCCTACAGCATCTAATATATCATCCACCATTACACCCTGATAGTTATTATGATTATGATTATTATCATTCGGATAGTAATAACGAGGTTGTTTACTGTAATGAAGATTATTTTTCATAGCACCATACAAAAGTGTAAATGTAAAATTCTCCTTTGGAGTTTCAATACTATTTCGTATGTTTTCAGGTTTATAAATTATGGTAACTTCCTCATCCTCCTCATCGTATGGGAAAAGCAATCGATGCCATAGTAGTATAGGCACCAGTAACACCAATAACGCTAAACTGAATGAAATGAAGGGTCTATTCCCAAATATAAGAAGAGATCTGCGTAGACCTCTTGCCGTCCATAGTGAACGATTTTGTTGTCGTTGTTGTTGTTGGGATGACTGTGAATGGCGAAGACTAAACGGCTTTAAACTCATTTATTTTTATTATTTTATTTTGTTTACCCGCCGCGGTCAAACCAAGGGAATAGAGAGAGAGAGAGAGAGAGAGAGAGAGAGAAAAAAAAAGAAGGGACTGGGTGTATATGTGATATGGTTGCCGCGTACAGAGCCCTAATAGAAGAGAGAGAGAGAGAGAGAAAGAGAGATTAGAAAGAAAGAAAATACAATAAAAACAAGAGAGTAATTTCACTACGAAGAGAAACAACAGCAAAAAAAAAGAAAAACACTCACTCCCACATATATATATATATATATATTCAGCAAGAGAGTAAACCTTTATATATATAAAGGGCAGAATGTATTAATTGGATAACTAAATAAGAACATGAATACTTTTATATAATCATATCACCACTATATATATATATATATATATATATACGTGTATATACATATATATTACTGAAAATAGAAAAAAAACAAACAAAAAAAAAGACATACCAGGATAAAAAGAAAGAAAAAGAAAAGAAAAAAAACAACGGAATAAGGCGAGAGTCTAAATAAATAGAACTACAATTCACTCTCTCTCCATGTTCTCTCTTTTTATTCTTTTTTTTTTCTTTTAATCCTACAGCTGTAAAATGAAAAAGAAAAACATCAGTAAGTACAAATAAACAAACAAACAAACAAAAAAGAATCATTGTACATGCAATCATAAAATAACCATATTTAATGGTATTCATTATCACAGAGTATGGACTTATCGCAATTCCCCACACTTTATTCCTTAGTCTTTCTTAGGCTCTCTGTATATATATATATATATATTATATACTACAGGTGCCTACTACTCTAATTGCGATGATGTCTCATTCAATCATTCCCCTTTCAGGTTCGTATTGTTGTTGCTGTTATTCTTCTTCAGCTATCCAATAATAACAATGATAACAACATTAATAATAATAATAAACAGTACACTCAGAAATGAACAGAACAAGAAAAGAAATAAAGAGAATAACAACATTAACACTATAAATCTGAAAGGGCCTCAGCTCATCAAGAAAGCAAAAAAAAAAAAAAA
>NW_021639852.1:170877-176372 GCF_002087225.1 Trypanosoma theileri | reverse complement strand
AAAAAAAAAAAAAGCAAACTCACAGCGGATTATATATATATATATATATATATATATATATATATATATATATATAGATGTATAGAACCAGAACAAACATTATCCCACAAATATAATCTCACACTTCCCAGACACATTGCTATCTTTACAATTTATATTACCATTGTGCTCTTTAACAAGATTCTGTATGGAATTAAGCATATACGGTGCTACTAACCTGAGTTGCCTTTCCATTAAGAGATGTACAGTATCCTCTAAATGTAGTGATCGAAGCCCATACACCCATTGTGATTCTTTACTATATGTTTCTGTAGTATTTATGGTTGTATTTGATGTCATCATTATCCCTACGTCACTTTCTTTCCCTCCTATTCCTCCTCTTCCAGATGAATCCCCATCCATATTTCCAATACTATTACTATTATTATTAGTATTACTATTATTACTATTATTAGTATAAGTATTGTGTGCAATCCATCGTGTTTGGGTAAAGCAGTTTGCGGTATGTTGACGGTGTCGCAGCATCATACAATATGGACGACGTTCGGCCTCTTGAAGGGCCCGTTGAACTTCACATCCCACACCACTTAAAGAGAGCGTCTCTAATGTATTCCATGGAAGTAACTTTATCTCACCTGTAGAGGAGGTATCTAACACACCTGGATTATGAGGATTGGCAAGGAAACGAAAGATTTCTTGATTATTCTTTCCAGATGGATCTATTTGTTGTTGTTGTTGTTGTTGTTGTCGTTGCTGAAAAGAAGAAGGAGGAAAGCCTTTTAATTCTAATACCAAACATGTTTCCCGTGCATTGTGTAAAACGGCTTCTACAAGTATTAAAAATAAGGCATTCACTTGTGGAGGTGTAAGAAAAACCATAGAACCATAATGATGAGCATAATTATGACTTCTATACATTTCTCTTCTTAATGCAATTTGCTGCAGGACATCCTCTTGTTCATGTTTTCTCTTCTCATCCATTACTTTCTTTTTCCGTAGTTTCTTTAAAAGATGAATGATAAGTTGCCATTCTCGTCTTGTTTCTCTTTGTTGTTCCATTTTCACTACTTCCAGACCTTGACCAAATAAACCTCCACATTGTATTTTCACTTGACTTAAATGCCGCATAGCTTGTGGATAATAAAATAATCCCGCAAGAACGCCAAGTTGTGGAATAGATGGGAGTTGCATGGGATATGTAATCATTAAACCCCGTAAAGCACATCGTGGATGTGTGAGAACGGCAGCTACACACGGTAACCAATCAGGATTATCAAATCGTCCACATCTTTCTGGTAATTCAAATGGTTCCTCTATGGCTGTTTGTACATATGTACAGAGTGGTTCTAACATTCCAAGAATGGAATTTGGTAGAAATGCCCGTTGTAAGTGATGTAAAATACCACTAAGATGTAATAATTCATCATCGGCATCTCGACGGGCATTTCGTATATCTTGCAGTTCATTCTCTAATGCACGTACTTCCAACATGGTTCGCTCCCACACCATCACTTCATCTACGGAATGTGGAAAGGATATACCTATAGTCGCTGGAGAGACTGTGGTTGCCGTTGCCGTGGTATGGGAAGTTGCCGTAGCGAGAGGCGATGATGGAAGATTATCATTTATATTATCACCATTCTTATTACTATTATCATTATTATCATTATTATTATTGTTATTCTTCTTTATTGGTTTATTCTTTTTTCCATTGAGTTTTTCAGATATACTTATCGGTAGATTCAACTGTAGTAGTGAACCCATACTATCATCACCATCACCACCTTTTACGCCTTTTCCTTTTTTACTTCTCATCCTATCCACACTATCATCTTCCATTCGTCCTGTTGAGAGATCCCCATTCTTTCGACGTTGACGTCTTTCTCGTTGTTGTTGTGAATCCATTCCTTTCATTCCATTTCCTGTTCCCTCAAACAATTCCGAGTCGGATGAGTTTGTCATCAGGGAACTACGCCAATCCGGATTAGATGCGGGCCATTCCCACTCCGCTGAACGTGTAAATGCCCGGCCTGTGTGGAGTACACGCGGAACAGGACTCCCATACGCTAATGTACTCGTCTCTGCTGAACTTAACAGACTTCCACAGAAACTAGAAGAGGCTTTTCCCGCTAATCGTAAAGACCGCCGTTGACGGCCATATTCTCCCGGTGTGGCTAATGCCATTACAATATCAGATACAGAAGCACCAAGACCAGGACTCGTCTCATCTCTTGCCATTAAAGATGTATATCGATTATTTTCACCTTGAGGCCACAAGTCTGTATCGAATACTACTTCTTCTTCCTCTTCTTCTTCTTCTTCATCATCTTCATCATCATCAGAAGCCGTAGGATCTAGGAGATGATCTGCTCTGGAGATTAACCGCAATGCAGGGATAATACCAGGAAACCTCTGTACATGGACAGCAATGGGTGCACTAGATTGTAAATTAGATAACAAGTGTAGGGACCACAAGTGTACAACAGTGGCCATATGATTTAAATCAAGCCACGGAGTGATTGGTGTTCCACCTAAAGAATTATTACTTAATGTTTCCTGAACCGAGGATTCATTCCGTTGTTTAGATCCCACGGTATCTACTGAAGTAGCCGCAGCCACAGCTATATCCATCCCACCTACACAAGACACCACACGGTAGGAAACGGGTGGGAAAGGACACGTTGGTGTGTGAGGTTCAGTAGGAGAAAAGGTCGTACATGTACTAGAATTGATATTTCCATTATTCTTATTCCGTTCGCTGCTATTATTATGATTATTATGATTATGATTAGAGTTTCCAACATCACGGAAAACCTTTTTCATTCCTGAGACTAATGCCTTACTTGTTTTAGCTGTACTCCACTTCATTCCACATAATGCCCGTTCCAACTCTCGTGCCGCATCTAATGAAGAACACTCCACAACACAAACACCACCATACATGACACTTGTCACCACACCTTCTCCATACCGTTGACGAACAGATAGTTTAGAATCTCTATGGTTCACCGCCGTACGGTGATATCTCCTCTCCTTCCACTCAAATGGATTAATAGAGACATCAAAGCTACTAACAATAATACCAGACACCACAGTCTTGGGTTGTGCAAACTCTGTAGAGGCAACACATGAAGGTTTCAGATGTAATGAAGAGGTGAATAAAGGCAAAGATGAAGATGGATTCATCCCTGAAGCCGCAGGAGGATGAGAAAAAGAACCACCACCAGCAGCAGGAGTATTCGTTTTCGCAGTCGTAAGGGCTACACAAGAATCCAGCGGTTGCGATTTACGTCCAACCTCCACCACCTGTGTTTTATGTACATTTCCTGCTGAATGGATTTCACCTGTAGGGATAGCAGAAATAGAAGGTTTACGAGTTAATTGTGCATCAACGCCTCCAATATGACTATCAAAGTAATTCACCACATCTTGTGTAGATGCCACCCGTGAATTGATTGGAGATGATAAAAGTTCCTGTAAACCTTGCATTTCTTGTATACGATGAGTAGGAAGAACTAAACAGTGACAGAAAATACTACTTTCTGGGAACCGCAAGGATGATTCATCTACAAATCTTGTTGTTGTTGGTGGTGGTGATGTTGGTGTTGTTGTTTTTGTTAGTGTAGGTGCAGGAGAGGGTTGACTATGTGTTAATAGTAACGAACGTCCAGGTGAGGAGAAGAAACTCTCCGTGTGATGAGCCGTAGGGGATTCTACCGTAATATGATAGTTTGTAAGATTGCTAACCCCCGGGTATACACTACTACCATTATGACTATGATTATGATTATTACCAGAGCCAACATTGTGATTATGATTGGCATTAAAAGATGGGGACATGGATTTCTCATTTCGTGTGGCATTAAAGGAAGAACTTAATACGCCTGAAAAGGAGGAATTCACTGAAATAGGTTGAGCTCTTACAACGGCGAGAGCGACGGAATGAATATTTGGACAAAAATATTCCACTCGATCCCATCGGCGTACATCTACACCAAAGGCAACATCCATTCCTTGTTTTCGTAGAAATGATGTATTCTTCGCAACAGAGGTTTCTTCAGATACATGAAAAGCAAACACATCTTTTGCCCCAGCGGCAATTAAATCTTGTGTATACTGCTGTGTTGCTAATTCCATATCACTATTACATTTACTACTCGTTTCTCTATTAAGATTCGGTTCAGCCTGATTCGAAATAATAGAATCATTTTTTAATTTCTGACCATGATGATGATGATGATGATGATGTATACCACCATTACGACCATCTATACGTTTATGTTCATTATTATTATTATTATTATTATTATTATTATTATTATTATTATTATTATCATTACCACCTCCTCCTTTTCGTTTAGCGGCGGCTGCTGCGGCTAGTTGAGACATACTAATAAGAGATACCCAATGCGAACGAACATGTCGTGTTTGTTTACCCGCATGTGTTTGTCTATTTCGTCCTTCAAAGGAAACCACAGATGGGGCGGTAGCCATATCCGGAGAAGAGATCCCAACAGTGGGAGATCTTACTCCATTTACATTTATATTATTATTATTATTATTATTATTATTATTATTATTATTATTAGGCATTACTGCTGTGGCTACAGAAGCCGCGAAATTATTTTCAGCATGTGGAGAAATACGACCAAAACTACGATTCGTTAAAACTTCATGAAAGTTATTTGTTACAGTGTACATAAATGAAATAGATTGGTGTTCCGCACTACGTGAATCCCAACAACGACCCAATAATTCCGCATGAGAAACTGCAAAGTTTACTTTTGCCTTTATAGACGTTGATGTATTTTTTCCTTGTTTCTGTTCATTCATTGTATTTGCCTTTGCTGCGACGATTGTAGTGTATTCCTTTGCTGCTGCTGTGCCTGAAGGGGATTGACTTCTGTGTTCATGATAGTGCGTCTCTACACCGGCCTTTGTTATTGCTATTCCTTCTTCTTCTTCTTTTTCTTGTTGAGATTGTGGTTTTCTTGAATAATCTATAATAGATAGAGTGGGTTTATCCTTATTTACATCCTCTGCGTTTTCTTCTTCATTTCCACGTCTGGCTTCTACAGAGGTACGGCAACCCATTTTTGTGTGTTTTTACCTTTTTTCTTCTTCTTGTTACTATTTATTATTAATATTAATAGGGTTACTATGATTATTTGCTTTTTTTTTTTCTTTTAATGGTATCTGTCTAATTAACACAAGAACTCTCTCTATTAATACACACACGCACTCTCTCTCTCTCTTTTACTCACACACACACAAACAAACACAGAGAAAAGACTTCAGTTTCCCCCTTTTGTTTTCTTTTGTCTTTTTTGTTTATTACAATTCCTTCTTTTTTTTATTTGTTGATACAACTTATCTTTTCCCACCTTTTTTTTTTTTCGCTTCTAGCCACTGAAGATGCGTTTGTTTGTATGTCTGTCAACAAAGCTCAGTTGTGGCTAATTGAATATACGTGTGTGGGAATATATATATATATA
>NW_021639852.1:168889-169411 GCF_002087225.1 Trypanosoma theileri | reverse complement strand
ATTATTATTATTATTATTATTATTATTATTATTATTATTAATATTATTATTATTATTATTATTATTATTATTATTATTATTATCATAATAATATCCAATAGGCCTTCTTCTTCTTCTTTTCTTTCTCTCATTCTTTGTATTTACAATACACGCCACCATGGCCGTCTCTCTGTTGTTGTTGTTGTTGTTTCTATTTCCGCTGGAGGAACTTCTCTGCCAATCTTTACATCTGCGGAGTCCTTTAACTGTTTGCGCAGCTGTTCACTGTGGGCGTGCACAAACTCATTGCCCTTCGCCCAAAACTCCGCGCGGTACTTCACCCGCATTTGGATCTCGTGTGTTTCCTTCGCATCCATGCGTTTGGCTTTCGTGTAGATCATGAAGAGCGGCACCCCCGCAACTGTGATGAAGATCCATGGCGTCTGGAAGGCCATGAAGCTATTACTATTACTATATACATAAAGAAAAGATTAGAGAGAAAGAGAAAGAAAAGGGAAAAGTTTTTTTTTTTTTTTTTTTTTT
>NW_021639852.1:167354-168608 GCF_002087225.1 Trypanosoma theileri | reverse complement strand
ATATATATATATATATACTTATATTTCTTTTCTTTTGTCCACTCCCAGAGAGTGGGAGAAAAACTTCTTTTCCCAGAAGAGGGGAAGAAGAATGAAAAAAAAAAAAAAAAGCACTGAATCAATTAATGAACAACAACAACAACACACAAACACAAAGAAAAAGAAATAAATACACAGAGAGTGATATATTTATACTTATTATATTTATGTAAACTCACTCTCAAGATCCCATTGGTAGCATCTCTTCATCTTCCAATTCTTTACTCTTTATATCACGTACACCGCATAAGAAAAAAAGTTACGGAATGTACAAATCAAAAATATCCCCCTTTTCTATTTTACATCACACGCACACACATGTACAGACAAAAAAAAAAAAACACGTTTTTTCTTTTCATTATTTATTTAATTAAATCCTATTCTATTCTACTATTATTATCCCTATTACCACCACTATTATTAGTATTATTAATATTATTATTATCATTATTACTATTATTATTATTACTATTACCATTCCTATTCATTCCAGGCCTCTCTCTCTCTCCTACGTCTCGCACACTTTCCTCATCTTCCTCCTGTGTGAACTGCCGCACTACTTTGGGATTACGACACCGCACGTACACTCGCGGCCGCCGCAGTTCAGTGATGTGCACAACAGTCGGCTGTTCAATCCGCACAACGGCCTCACCGTCCACCTGAACACTCAGCGGTGTGTGTGTAGTGTCGTGTTTCTTTGATTTCGGCCCACTCATATTATTATTATTATTATTATTATTATTATTATTATTATTATTATTATTATTATTATTACTATTAATATTATTAATATTACTATTATGATCTTCCATATCAATTTCCTCATGTGCTGCTAGAGATGATGGACGACGCGAGAGATCTCCAGGTGTACAGAGAATAAACATATATAATTCACTTGATTGAGCGAGTTTAGATGCCCCACTACCAATACCTAACTGCAGCATTCCCATTTTAAATAAACCATCAATGGCTTGTAATTCTATTTTATGATCATTAATACTTACAGGAGTAATAAGCATAGGATCTGTATTGGGTGTATCCCGGTATAAATCCCCTTTTGTCTCTTTCCATGGTCGTGTACCAGCAGCGTAGGAATTTACATTTGTTACTAATAATGTTTTACTCTTATGTGGAAGCTTTAGAGTTGCCATTCTGTGCATATTGTTCATCATACTATTTGTTGAATTATACAACTGAGCTGCACCCTTATTAGTA
>NW_021639852.1:165443-167294 GCF_002087225.1 Trypanosoma theileri | reverse complement strand
TTATTATTATTATTATTATTATTATTAGTCTTTTGCAGTAGTTGGGGAACACAAATAGCGGGAATAGATGATCGCAGCGATGTACATCTAAAAGCAGCCTTCAATCCATACATTCCATACACAAGTTTATTATTCCATCGTGTTCTACAAAACCGTGGATGTCGTTTCCTAAAGCTATCAAACTTCTGCAATACATAGGCATCAAATCCAATACTAAAGTAATTGATAAAATGATAATTTAAACATTTCCCTGAACTATATAAAGCATTCCAATCGATAGCGTAAGTATCCAATTTCATCTCTCCTTCAACCCTACTTATTCCAACATTAGATTCTCCTTTTCCATCTTTTTTTGTTGTTTTCTTTTTTTTTTTTTGTTGTTGTTGTTGTCTTTGTTGTTCCCAAATGGCTGAAAGAGGTGCGAGTTGTGCCACCCAGCGATCAAAGGGAACTGCAGGGGCACTAATAGCATCACGAATAAGAGGCTCAATTGGATTTTCCACACAACAGCAGAGTCCAGAGACTTTATACTGTGTATATCCCCCACCAAAGCCCACACAGTTTGAATAATCATTACCTGTACCAAGTGCAAGAACCGCTACTGCAGGAAGTATAAACTGCATTCCCATTCCTCCTCTACCATTCATTAAACCTGTTTGATAAGGTTCACTCTCTTCTTCTTCTTCTTTAGATGTCAAGATACTTTTTTCAATTAAATCACGTACTACATCTAATTGTTCCATTACAAAAGAAACGGTACCATCACCACCAGAGACAATGATGGTACCTCGTTTTTCAACTCCACTGAAGACATTCCTCGAACTCCCTATATTAATGGTTCCATTCCTGTTGTTGTTGTTGTTGTTGTTGTTAATATTATTATGATTTTTCTTTTTATGGTTATCACTACTACTACTACCACTATTATTACTATTACTATTTCCGTTAATATTCCCTGTTGTGGTTCCTCTTGTAGTGTTTCCATCTCGAATAAAACGTACTGCATGATTGCGTATCGCCTCATGCAGAGGTGCTGGATTTGCAAAGAGTGAATCTTCTAATATTATCACACGATCTCCACCTAATAACATGCGCATAGAACGAAGTACATACTGTGCCGCATTACACTCACCAGAGGCGGGATTCACAACACCAAGTACATAATCAAACTCTTGTTCAGATTCAACAAAGGTGGAAGATGTACTCCCACGATGACTACTACTGATAGCCCCATGACGATGACAAGAACCACGTCTGGGATGAAATGCGTGCCTTTGCCCTTCGCTTCTCTCTCCCTTCTCAAGAGCTTGTGTAAAATTAGGTGAAGAATCAATATTAGTACCACCATGGGCACCCGAAACCTTACATGGACTGTTTTCACTAGTTGCCGGTTCTGGTGGTGAATACATACTCTCAGTGACATTTTGTGAGGTTCTGTTGGCCTGATGACCGCTACTACCACTAGCGCGTCTAGAAGAGGTTGAGTTAAGATCAGGGGATTGACTCGTTGAGATCATTGGAAAAAGTTTACTAAGAATGTATGTTTGTATGTGGCTTCCCCAGTTTTTTTTTGTCCCCAAAATTATTTTGAATCTTTTGTATTTAAACGTTTTTTTCTTTCTTTCTTTTTTTTTTTTTTACTTTTGTATATTTTTCGTTTTTTTTTTCTTTTCTTTTTTATTTTCCCTTTTGTTTTTCACTCTGTATTTATACTTGTACGCGTGGGTTACACCTATGAGACTTGCCCTCTTCTACGCAGTGTTTGTTGGGGGGTGCAAAGCGGAAGCCCTACGGTTTCCTTCTACTGCTAGCCACCCCTTTCCTTTGATTATATATATATATATATATATA
>NW_021639852.1:162213-165188 GCF_002087225.1 Trypanosoma theileri | reverse complement strand
ATATATATATATATATTCCTCTTGTTGAGTCGCATCCTCCTCCACCTTTCACCCTCTCTTTTTTTTTCCCCGCCTGTACTTTTCCTGTGTGTCTAATGGGCTGAGAGACTAACAAAGAGTCTTAGTGCCCGTGACTGTGGCCGATCTGCAGCCACTCCCATCGTAAGGTCAAGTTCCGTTTGGCATAATAAATCATCCGCGTAATGAAATCCCATTCGCACTGCCTGCGAGAGACGCTCACGGAAACCAAGTCTATCTACTGAGATGTTTCTCGTTGGATCAGCAGTAGAAGCAGTTGTAACAGGAGCGGCAGACACTGCAGCCCCACCACCGAACGGTGTACTTACCCAATTCAGCCACCCAACGTATGAACTATACCAAGAAGCGTCCTCTCCTGCTAATGGTGTTTTTATTGTTGTTGTCGTTGCTTTTGTTGTTGCTGGAGCAGCAGCAGAAACATTCTTTTTGAGGTCCACACCTTTATGCACTATACTCTTATCTCCTAATTTCTCTTCACCGGCTCCCTGCTGTTGCTGCCACCACCACCCTTCTTTCCAACGCATAAAAGTCCTATATTGAGCCGCTAGATCCTTTACACTAACACCAATAGAGAGACGGCCCATAGAGTGTGAGAGTCTGCATGTAATACCAGGGACATGTTTGAGTGGACGCCAACCAACACCAGCATCCAACTCTGTACGATGCCATGTAATTAGATTCATCCGCAATCGTGCGGCGAGTTCTAGCGATGCGGTGGTGGTGGTTACTGAACAGCACGCACGACGAAGGGCATCAACGTGTGTGGAAAACGTTAATGCCCGACCAAAGTGACCACTACAACCAAAATACACATTTACACCGCTTGCTAAATCATTTTTCACAGCAAATCCGGCACCACAGCGAAGTTCTTCAAGATACCACCATTTAGACGTGTTTATACAGTCTGTGGAAGATGTCGCTTTACCTTCATTTACACGATAGTTGAAAGCAATATCGGTGGTATTTCCACCCTTCTCAGATAGTTTTGCACTGTCCCCAGTGGAAGTAATATCTACGACAGTGGGGTTCTTGACTAAATTCTTGTTGTTGTTGTTGCTGTTGTTATTATCGTTATTCCCACGTGAAAAGTCATTATGATCTCTATTTGAGTCTGTACCTCGATGCTGCTCATCTTTTCTAACTCCCTCAACTGCACTTACAACTGTCGAAGAAGAACCACTAGAAACACCAATAGAGACAGTAGAAGTAGTAGTAGTAGTAGTAGTAGTAGTACTGGTAGTATCGATACTAGTTGTGACATCACGAACTGAACCTCGAGATGAGTTATTTTCAACTTTCTCTATATTTTCACTGGGCGTGCATCGCTCCGCAGGTGAGTTCATGGAAAGAAGTGAGTTGCTCCGCGACCTATTGCCTCGCACGTAGAGACGCCAAAATCCACTCCAATTAATTAATAGTTTATCCGCTTGTATTGACCAATCTGTGGTTGGAGTTATACCGATAATTTCACAAAGCGGTAGTGTGCTTGTTCTCCATGAAAAAAAAACGGCATTTACCACAACAGCCCACTGCATTCGGCTGCAAATACACTCTAACTGAAAAACCTCGTTTGCATCAAATAGCGGCCGCCAAATGGATGAGGTAGCGGAAGAAGAAAAAACATCATTCGTCATACCCAAAGCGGCAAATAATCCAGCGTTTACATGAATACTTTCGCGACTAACAAGGGGCATAGATGCGTAAGAGTTCACCAGTACTTGACGTTGACTAATGTGAAATCGTGGGATAATATGAGACCCCTTCTCAGTCAATGTTCCACCACGTCTATCCGAGAGAGCCAGATCAACACAAGTACCTTTACGACTCCTATTCCCAACGGTCTCCGAGAATCGTCCCATAGAGCCATCCACCGAGTGTTGACTTACAGAGGAGGGAAGCGGTGCACGTCGTCGCACTCCATCTCCTCCCTCTCGCTCATTTCGAGATAATTGCCTACAATTATCCACTACACCACTACCACTACCACTACCAGTAGTAGTAGTAGTACTAGTAGTACCAACAACAGAAGAATTACAATCTGCAGAGGAGGCAAAATCGGATGAAACGTCAGAGCAGAATCTACTACCACGATGAGTTGGTGCCCAATCAATAATAGAAGCTGCCACAGGGGAGAGTTGAATATCAAAGCTGCGGTGCAAATGAAGAAAGTATGACATTAAAAATTGTGTTTCCAAATCCCCAGTCCTTGCAAACCACAAGCTACAAACCAAACCACCCCCGAAAACAAAAAAAAAAGGGAACACAATATATATATATATATATATGAAACACCAAGAGGAATAGTCTTTACAGGAACAGAAGATGACCATTACGAAAACAAAACAAAAAAAAAAAACCAACGTAACTAAACAAAAAAAAAAAAATCTCCCCAGAAAAATAACAACAACAATGTGCATAAAAACCAGAAAAAAAAAACAGAATAAATACAAATTTATTTCCACAACAATCCACATACAAACATCTTAATAACACTCTAGCTAAAATCCAACCACCACTCCCCTTCCTCCCATGACTACATCTTACGATATCAACCAGTAATCGAACACGATGCCATCAACGATGAAGGGAGGGATTTTAGTCCAATTAAAGAGTTCAGGGTTCATGATGAAGTAACCTTAACCATAAGAAAAAAACAAGCGACCAGATCTCACTAACTCTGTTTCCATCCTGGTCTCCCACCGCTCACCATCCATGGTCCAGTTCGCAGGGACACTTATATTTGTGCGCCGTCCCACAACAAACCACCCCTTAAGGGATGTCTGGGTTTTCTTCTTCGCCTCGTAAACACGCCGCACCTTGTCAACGGTCCTCGCCAGCGAGGAAGTGAAGAGGATGTCCATGTTGGCGTACATGATGGCCTTGGCAGAGGGGTAGGTGCTGATGGCCTTCTGGAACAGGCCGCGGTATGTGGGCTG
>NW_021639852.1:161493-161597 GCF_002087225.1 Trypanosoma theileri | reverse complement strand
GAGCCATGCAACTTCAGCTGGAAGAATCCGCTTGGTGTCCTTCGCATCAAGGGAGCATCCCTGTTTGAAAGAGAGATGTGGATTACTGCAATAACAGTGATAGA
>NW_021639852.1:158983-159876 GCF_002087225.1 Trypanosoma theileri | reverse complement strand
GAGCCATGCAACTTCAGCTGGAAGAATCCGCTTGGTGCCCTTCGCATCAAGGGACCATCTTCGTTTGGTTGGGAAGTATGGAACACTGCAATAACAAGAAACACTGGAAGCAGGAGGGAGGGACAACACTCCACTGATGGGGTTTCCATGGTGACTCTCTGACATAGGAGGTATCATAACACACACAAACTTGCGCCAAGTGTATTGCAAATACCACACCCCATGAGAACACCATTTGTCCCTAGAGTGGTTTTACTACCTAATGATCGCCCACAGTACACCGAAAGCATGCTGTTGCAGTCAAAATAATTACATGGCACATGAGCTGCAAACCATGGAGAAGCAATACATTACGACGCGCGACAAAGAATAACTACACCCTGCCGGTTCAGGGAGAAACAAGGGCAATGACTGGTACGAAAAAATTTCTTTCCACCATTAGTCTTTGCAAGGTGTTTATTAAATGGAGATTTTGGCTGCTTACCACTTGCAAAAGCGTTCTTATCATGGTTTTGGTGAATCGCTGTAAGAGTTTTTGTGCCATCCACCGCCAGTGCCACACCGTCAAGCGCAGCCTTTACTGCCTGTGTTGTCAACCAGTTGTCAAACGCAACGCCACCAACGATGAAGGGAGGGATTTCAGTCCAATTAAACAGCTCAGGGTTCATGATAAAGTAATCTTCAGCAAAAGAAAAAAACAGGCGACCAGTTCTCACTAGCTCTGTTTCCATCCTGGTCTCCCACCGCCCACCATCCATGGTCCAGTTCGCACGGACATCTACATTTCTCCGTTGACCCACAATAAACCACCCCTTAAGGGACGGCTTGGTTTTCTTCTTCGCCTCGTAAACACGCCGCACCTTGTCAACGGTCCTCGCCAGCGAGGAAGTGAA
>NW_021639852.1:157523-157760 GCF_002087225.1 Trypanosoma theileri | reverse complement strand
TGTCAGCCAATTGTCGAACACAATGCCACCAACGATGAAGGGAGGGATTTCAGTCCAATTAAAGAGTTCAGGGTTCATGATGAAGTAATCTTCGCCATAAGAAGGAAACAAGCGACCAGATCTCACTAACTCTGTTTCCATCCTGGACTCCCACCGCCCACCATCCATGGTCCAGTTCGCAGGGACATCTACATTTCTCCGTTGACCCACAATAAACCACCCCTTAAGGGATGTCTG
>NW_021639852.1:155429-155770 GCF_002087225.1 Trypanosoma theileri | reverse complement strand
ATGAGAACACCATTTGTCCCTAGAGTGGTTTTACTACCTAATGATCGCCCACAGTACACTGAAAGCATGCTGTTACAGTCAAAATGGTTACATGGCACATAAGCTGTAAACCATGGAGAAGCAATACATTACGACGCGCGACAGACAATACCTACACCAGGCCGGTTCAGGGAGAAACACGGGCAATCACTGGTACGAAAAAAATCCCTGCCACCATTACTCTTCATAAGGTGTACATTAAATCGAGATTTTGGCGTATTACGACTTGCGAAAACATCCTGAGCATGGTTTTGGTGAATCGCTGTAAGAGTTTTTGTGCCGTCTACAGACAATGACACACC
>NW_021639852.1:152915-153233 GCF_002087225.1 Trypanosoma theileri | reverse complement strand
ATGTGTGGTAGTGGGGAGGTAAAAAAGAAATAGAACGGAAGAAGAATACACGTTCAAAAAAACAAACAGGCAAAACAAGGAGAATCCAGCAGGCATTAACAGTGCCATACAACTATGCAATTTAAAGTGTTGGGTGAATATATTAAAGCAATTTACTGATGCAGAAATGTTTCTTCAATTAAAAATTTGAGGATAAAATAATAAGTATATACGTGGTTAAACCTATCATGATCAAGGTATAGTCTCCACATCATTGTTTACACAGATTCCTGTTGTTGTATTTAGCATGCTTAGCCACCTATTAGGGATTTTAAACCT
>NW_021639852.1:150575-150825 GCF_002087225.1 Trypanosoma theileri | reverse complement strand
CCTGTTGTTGTATTTAGCATGCTTAGCCACCTATTAGGGATTTTAAACCTTCCCTTAGCCCTGCTCCTGTGGAGCAACACAACATTGTTTCTCCAACGCCATTCTACAGTGTAGTAGGGGCAGAACGTCGTGCATATTCGAGCTAGGCCTCCACCACATACTACGACGAGTTGAATATTATAGAACGACTTTGGCTTAGCGCCACTAAGTTTCTCATCGCCGTGGTTCTGGTGCAGTGCAGTCAGGGAGT
>NW_021639852.1:148780-149218 GCF_002087225.1 Trypanosoma theileri | reverse complement strand
AGCTGGAAGAATCCTTTAGGTACTTGCATTAACTGAATATCATCACTGTTGGACAGAGACACGTGGATTGCTGAAATAACAGTGATAGATATCAACACTAAAAGAAAGAACCAATATCTCAGTGAAGATCCCATCTTAACACCCTAGTATGTAAGAATTTGTGAGTATGTTACGGTGGTGGTGATAGTGGTGAGGTATAACTAAGAGAAAAGGAAAGAAAAATACATGGTAAAACAGGTAAAAGTAAAAGGAAAGAAAATCCAGAATGCATTACTCTCTTGTTAGATTACACCACCAAGGAATAGTAGAACTAAACGTGTTAAATAAACCAAGTAATACACAAATTATACTTTAACCTATATTTAAAAACAAAATAATACGTATATACGAGGGTGAACGTATCATGATCAAGGTATAGTCTCCACATCATTGTTTACA
>NW_021639852.1:145233-145930 GCF_002087225.1 Trypanosoma theileri | reverse complement strand
TCAGCTGGAAGAATCCGCTGGGTGTTCGCCGGAATACAGCCCCATCGCTGTTTGGTTGGGAAGTATGGAACACTGAAATAACACCAATGAACACGAGAAGCGTCAGAAGGAGTACGTTTTTGGGTGAAGCTCCCATCCTCTAAAGAATTCCAAGTAACACACGACTATATATACTATGAGTGGTAGTGGTGAGGTATAACTAAGAAAAAAAGGAAAGAAGTATATACATTCGTCAAAACAGTAGTGTGATGAAGTAGAATCCAGACTGCACTACTACGTTATACACCAAAGCGCCCTTATAGGTTTGAACATCAAGATATTAATTGAAGCATAAAATATACCTGACGCTTTATTTGAAGGAAAAGAAAACTGATATACGGGGGTGAAACCTATCATGATCAAGGTAGAAAAAAAAAGAAAAAAACATCTTTGAAAGAAGAGTACAGTTACGCTGTTGTTGTATTGTGCATACTTAGATACCTACTGGGCATTCTCCAACTGCCCTGTATTCTGCTCCTGTGGAGCAACACAACATCTTTCCCACCACACCATTCTACAGTGTAGTAGGGGCAGAACGTCGTAAATATTCGGGACATTCCCCCGCTAGATATCATGACTTTTACATTGTAGAACGACTTTGGTTTAGCGCCACTAAGTGTCTTATCGGCGTGGTTCTGGTGCAGTGCAGTCAGGGATT
>NW_021639852.1:137785-144158 GCF_002087225.1 Trypanosoma theileri | reverse complement strand
GAGGCCTCATCCCACTGCAGTCCCAGTGTCTGTCCACTCCGAGCCACGTCGCCAGAGTCACCCACCCACTGCTCCGTGAAGCACTGAAACGAAAGTAAGGGTGCTATTCTGGAGTAATGTAGAAAGGAGTTTTACAATAGTTTTTGTTGGGGAAACTATTTTAGCTATCGAAGCTTTTCATTGTCTGTATAGGCCCAGTAACTTTATTGGCTAGATGACATGATTTTTTTCTTGTCTTCTTAGTTGTTTTTTGATGATGGTTATCTTGCGGTATTAAATCCCTTATCTTCGCAATTTTTGACATGCATTAATCATGTACAATTTATTTGGTTTTATTCATTTTTTCCCATACAGGTAGACGTAAGTGTGTTATTGTTGCAAATTTTTTTTGTGGTATCTTTTCGTTGTTACGGGGAGAAATATCTTTACTAGCCATTATCCAGAGATACAGTAATGGATACTGTAGTACCTTTTGCTACTTCCCCCTTCTACTTTAGGGCAAAACGTGTATCTCCATGTGCACTACCTAGTTTAAACAGTTTTTAATGAAATATGAGGAAAGAAATCGTTGAGAGAAAACAACATCACAAGTGAAACAAAGAAACAAAGCAAGGAAAAAAAAATAAGCTGGCAAATGATCTCTGAAAGTGATTTATCTTTTTTTTTTTTGTTCGTGAAATACCCAATCGCTGGAAAAAAAACAAGTGTTTTTCCTTGAGCCATAGAATTTCCCCTATGACGAGAGGTACATATGACTATCATTAAATATAATAACGGAATTACTACTAGTCAAAGGGGATTCCGGCTACGACTGCCTCAATAACATGCTGCACACCAACTTTTTTGTTTTTCGCCACCGCATCCTAATTTTATTCCTATTATTACTTTGCTAATATTTCCTTTTTTTTTTTTTCTTTAATAACCAGTATCCTCAATACGGTTTGTATTAAAGACCGTTTCATACATAAAGTTAAGTTATCAAAAAAACACATTCCCCTATCAAAAGGAAAGGATTTACCCCCCCACCTTTATTCATTTAATTTCTCAAGATAGGCGATGAGATCAGCGCGCTCCTGTGGTTTCTTCAGTCCAGCGAAGGACATCTTCGTACCGGGCATGAACTTCTTCGGGTTCTCAAGATACACATCCAGCACCTCTGGAGTCCATATCACCCCTGAGTCCTGGTTGGCCTTGCTGTATGCAAATCCCTCAATTGTTCCAGATTTGCGGCCGACAATACCGTAGAGATTGGGACCAACACCGTTTGCGCCGCCCTTGGTGGCACTGTGGCACTGCGCCGCACGCCCCTTGAAGATCTTTTCACCCTTATCGGCATCACCGGGGGGAAGCGGGGGACGGGCCTTAGGTGGCATAGCTCTCTTGTTAACGGTGGGTGGAGATATTAGAAATAAATCCTACAAGAAAAAAGGACAGTAAGACTACGATCGAATCCTGGGATTTACAGAAAGTAATAATAAAGAAGAAGAAAAAGGGAAGAAGATAAATGTGAATGGATAGGGGATTTTATCAATCCTCTGCAGAGAAAACAAAACAAAACAAAACGAAAAAAAATACGCCTTTCTATCGTTTTATTTTTTTTTTTCTTTTCCAGGTTGTCCATCAAGATCTATCACTTATGTCAACGCCAGTCATAGTAAGGAAAAAGAATCAAGAAAATAGAAAAATAAAAACTAGTTTGATACTGTTATGTGGTTTTTTTTTTTTTTTTTTTAATTCTTTTAAGCACTGTACTGATACTTGCATGTCCTTCTCTAGACATACACACATATACGAAGAAAGCGAAACAGCATAAAAAATATATATATAAAGACAACTCTCATCTTAAGGGGAGGAAAAAAAAAAAGAAAAGATGACACGTAAAGATAATGAGAGATGTAGTAGGTGTGAAAGGGATAAAAAGGAAAAAAAAAAGAAGTAGAAGAAAGGGGAAAAGCGAAATCGACAGCACGTCAGTGAGAATGAATAAGAGAAAATGAGATAAAACCAATGGAAAATGATATGATATAAAGAAAAAAGTAAACAAAAAGGAAAAAAACAACAACAATAATAATTTATGCATGCACAGGTGTATCTTAATTGGTACATTTATATTTGCGTATACGTATCTTTTTCTTTCTCTCTATGCGTGTGTGTGTATGTGAATCCACATCTTCGATGTCTCTTGGGGCTGCGTTAAGTAAAAATAAATAAAAATAAAAATAAATAAATAAATAAACACAGACACACATATATATATATATATTTATGGTTTACCCTTATTATTCCTTTGTTTTAAATAATTACCAAAAGCACATTCACAAGACGTCAAAACACAAACGCAGAGTGTTACACATCCTCTCCTTCTCATCATTTCGTGCACATAGAGAGAAAATGCAAATATACACACGTACAAAACAGAAACACAATTATGCAAGCAGAAGAAAAAAAAAAAAAGGAATAACAACAGAAAAAAAAAAGATAGATTGAGTTGAAAAGGATGTTACCTCCATTCTCTTGAACACAAAAATAAGTGAATGCAGCAGCAAATAGAGACACCCACTAAAACAACTATTGAAAATCCCGAACACCGGATAAAACACACACACACACATTTCTTCCTCCAACCTTTGTCAATCCAGAGAACAACAACAAAAAACTGCATTTTATCTATTCTTTTGCATACCTTTTTTTTTCCTTTTTTAATGCTCAGGGAATTATCCCACAATATTGTGTTCTTACTTCGAATAATAATAATAATAATAATAATAATAATAATAATAATAATAATAAATAATAAAAATACGTAGAGGCTGAGAGTTTTCATCCTGCAGATTTATTTTTATTTTTATGTTCCTTGTTAATTTTTGCCTTTGCCCTTCTTCTATTTCTTCACAGGTACATGGGAGGGGGGAAATATACCACAACCACATCCCATTCATCATTCTTGCCTTATCTCTACAGAAGATATCATTACTTTACTGTTTATTTGTTTACAATTTGAATGAAACACGTTGAAGTCTTCGCCTTTTAAACTGTCCAGATGAATTATTGCTAAATATCTCTGTAGTTTCAACCATATTAGGTTTTCTACCCAACGGACTAGTAAAACCATTCATCATTGTCATTTCAGCCCTTTTTTCATTCACCGCTATTTTTGTCCTTTCCTCTTCTTCTTCCTCTGCTGGTGTAGACATCACGTTTAATACCTTTAGTGTTGGGATCTGCGATATTCCCTTCATGCCTTCTAATGTTAATCCCGTCCAACCAAGCCGCAATTCACACAGAGAGGGGGATGTACAGAGGGAGCGTACTTCTGTTATTTGGGAGGCATAGGTGAGGTCTAGCAACTCCAATGTGGAGATAAGCTCTAAACCTAAAATACCTTTATTTACCAGCGCATTACAACGAGCTAAAATAAGTCGTTTTAATGATTTAGATTGGGCAAGAAAAGAAACAGAGGAAACGGCAGTATTGGTGAGATCTAAATACTCTAGTTGAGGCATACATTCCATTCCTTCTAATATGGATGTTTTCACCCAAGATGATAAGGCATCAATAGGACCTGTGGCATCCCGACGTTCTCCCCAACGCCAGATAAGTTGTTTTAATCGACAAGTAGGACGAAATAACATTTTAATATCTTCCACAATCGTATCACTGACATCAAGAAGTTCAAGTGAGGGAAGGATATGTATATTACCAACACGAAATCCACGTACATTACGGTTTGACTTGACAAGAATTTTTTCTAATACTGGACATCCAGCAGAGAGAAATTGCAAAGAGAGAACACTTGTTTGAGAGATATCTAATATTCGTAATGAAGGAAGTCGTTCGATTCCACGTATTCCATCTACTGTAATAAGTGTTTCCACAAGATATAATTCTCGTAGATGTTTTAAAGCAGATAACATACGAAGATCATAAACATCTGTAAAGGACATATCAAGCACAACCATATTAAGTATACCGGCAATATCTGCTATAGAGACAAGAACACCACTTGATGGAGTTAATGGATATACACCATCAAAACTAGGAGGTTCAGATATATTGGTAATGATAAGTGTCTGTAATGAACGTAGTTGTTGAATACCTTTAATACCCTCACTATCTACACGTGTTCGTCGAAGTATCAAAGTCTTAATAGACTTACTTTTAAATAGTGATCGTACGCTTCGAATTAGGGTATACGAGAGATCTACATACTCTAATGTTGGAATATTAGCTAACCCTGAAAATCCTGCTTCTTGATCACCTTTTGGGTTATTATCATTCTTGCGGTTCAATAATCTTTGCCGTTTGACACTTCCTTCTCCATCACCCTTGTTATTATTATTATTCTTCCTTTTCTTCTTTTTATACTTTTCATGTTGTTGTTCTCCTACATCATTTTCATAATCATCATCCTCATAATAATCATCTTCTTCTTCATCCTCATCCTCATCCTCATCATCGACATCGTCAAAGAAGTCTATAGGAGCACTGTCATTTCTCCTTGAGCGTCGTTCCGTCACTACATCCTTGCAGTTTCGCAAAGCCAACCACTGGGCTGTTACACTTCTTAATGATTTACTGACACTCAAAAATGATAAATCTGTTATTTTGGTTGTACTAACATCAAGAAGCCGTAATTGCGGCATCCGCTCCACCCCTCGCATACCCGCATCCCGTACCCAACATGAATACAATTTTAAGTTTTCTAACGATGTAGATTTGGAAATTCTTTGTAGCGATACTACTTTAGTACGACTGATATTAAGTGTTTTTAACTTTGGCATAGTCTCCAAACCAGCAATTCCCTCCGTCGTGACCCGAGTTGCTGTAAGATTGAGTTCAATCAAGGAGTCACTTTCCGCAAGAGGGGTTACATCCGTTATAGAGGTCATACTTAAATCAAGACATTCCAAAGAACGCATTTTCCCAAGTCCGATAATTCCATCATTTCCAATGGATGTACATTGGGCATCAATAACTTCAATGTTAGCCGTTACACCATTTTTTCTCACAACAAGTGGACGTAAAGACGTTAACTGACGCATATGAGAAACACAAAGTATTCGAAGAGTTGGAATTTCAGCTAATCCATACAAATCTTCATTTTCAATGGTACAACCTTTTAAATTAATGACTCGAAGAGTTCGAGATGCAGCAAGAATGGCCCCAATACGTCTAAATGTTGAAAAGGAAAGGTCTAATTGAACCTCACGAACATATTTCTCAAGTACGGAAATTTCATTATTTTCTACAGATGTAATCTCCTGATTTTGAATGGATGATGGTGATCCTCGCAGAGAATTAGATCTAACTTCGTCTAAAAAACCAAAAGCATCGAACGAAGGTTTATTTACACTAACTGGTGAGTTTTCCTGAACTGAGTTTCCATTAGTAATATTTGTCATTAAGGGTAAACGATTTTTCGGTGACGACACAACTTTTTCATTCAATTTTTCAGTTCCATACATTATATCATTGTTATCATAGTATAAATTAAACATCTCATTCCCATTAGTCTGCTCACGTGGAGTTTTGCATTGGGAGAGTGAAGAATTACTAGTAGAGGAAGAGGATGATCGTGAACGTCCATTCTGACGATGTCGTCTACTACTATTCTTTTTCGGCGATGCAGCAACTGATGGGCTCACAGCATTCTCTGCATTTTTTGAAGAATCTTGCTTATTTACAGCAATGGTTCCAGATTCTTTCTCTAACTTCCTATCAGATATCTTCAGAGAGATGACTGAATCTTGGGCCGGGCTCAGCATTGCCAATGCTAGAGAACTCTGAGCAGGACCCTTATTACTGTTTTTGTTTTTATTAGAGGCAGAAGTGACTTGACCATTATGCCTTAGGAAACTAGAATTTGAAGGTGATTCTTGTGGTTTACCAGGTGGTTTCGCACATAAAGGGAATAAATTCGTAGAAGCTTGAGAAGTAAGATCCTCTTTATCAGAATTTCCTCCATTTACATTCACACCAACTGCAGCTGATGACGTTTTCCTCTTCAATGTAGAAGGAGCAGGTACCTCTTTGCCTTCACTTCCCTCTCGCAAGTCATTACTACTCATATTTGGAACAGCAGGCAACCGGCTCGTACTCTTTTGTGCGACCGGGGGAGTAGCTGTGGTATCAGGCTCAACAATTGTTGTTGTTGTCCCTGTTTTTGTTGATTGTTTCTCTTGTTTTTGCTGTTGCTGTGTTGTTGTTGTTGTTGTTGTAATCCTTGAGGTCATTGAAGGACTACGTGAGGGCGAGGTACTCATTTCAAAGGTTTTTGCATTCATACCAACTGCAGCAGATGACGTTTTTCTGTTCAACGTAGAAGGAGTGAGCATTATTTTGTTTCTTCTTTCCTCTCGCAAGTCGTTAAGAA